>NW_027478314.1:0-32355 GCF_051020975.1 Osmia lignaria lignaria | reverse complement strand
ATTTCTCGCTGGAAACGCACTCACTTGCACGATTTTGCACCGGTTTGGGTCGTTTTGCACTACTTTGGACCCCAATAGCACATTTCCGTCGAGAGTTTGACGATATCAGCCACGGTTCAACAATTACAGCCCGATTTGTCCCATTACTCGCTGAAACGCACTCCCTTGCACGATTTTGCTTCGGTTTGTCTCGTTCTGCACTACATCGGACCCAAATAGGACATTTCCGACGAGAGTTTGACGATATCAGTGTCGGTTTAACAATTACAGCCCGCTTTGACACATTTCTCGCTGAAAACGCTCTCCCTTGTACGATTTTGATCCGGTTTGTGTCGTTTTGCACTATCTCGGACCCAAGTAGCACATTCCCGTCGAGAGTTTGACGACATCAGTGACGGTGTAACAATTACAGCCTGATTTGACCCATTTCTCGCTGAAAACGCACTCCCTTGCACGATTTTGCTCCGGTTTGTATTGTTCTGTACTATATCGGACCCAAATAGCACATTTCCGTCAAGACTTTCACGATACCAGCCACGGTTCAACAATTACAGCCCGATTAGGCGCATTTCTCACTGAGAACGCACTCCCTTGTACGATTCTGCTCCTGTTTGTGTCGTTTTGCACTATTTCGAACCCAAATAGCACATTTCCGTCGAGAGTTTGACGACATCAGTGACGCTTCAACAATTACAGCCCGATTTGACTCATTTCTCGTTGAAAACGCACTCCCTTGCACGATTTTGCTCCGGTTTGCGTCGTTTTGCACTATTTCGGACCCAAATTGCACATTTCCCGTCACGAGTTTGACGATATCAGCCACGGTTCAACAATTACAGCCCGAATTGACCCATTTCTCGCTGAAAACGCTCTCCCTTGTACGATTTTGCTCCAGTTTGTGTCGTTTTGCACTATTTCGGACCCAAGTAGCACATTCCCGTCAAGAGGTTGAGGATATCAGCGACGGTTCAACAATTACAGCCCGATTTGACCCATTTCTCGATGAAAACGCAATCCCTTGCACGATTTTGCTCCGGTTTGTGTCGTTTTACACTATTTCGGACCCAAATAGCACATTTCCGTCCAGAGTTTGACAATATCAGTGACCGTTTAACCATTACAGCCAGATTTGACACATTTCTCGCTAAAAACGCACTCCCTTGTACGATTTTGCTCCGGTTTGTGTCGTTTTGCACTATTTCGGACCCAAATAGCACATTTCCGTCCAGAGTTTGACAATATCAGTGACCGGTTAACAATTACCGCCCGATTTGACACATTTCTCGCTAAAAACGCACTCCCTTGTACGATTTTGCTCCGGTTTGTGTTGTTCTGCACTATATCGGTCCCAAGTAGCACATTTCCGTCGAGACTTCGACGATATCAGCGACGGTTCAACAATTACAGGCCGATTTGACACATTTCTCCCTGAAAACGCACTCCCTTGCACGATTTTGCTCTGGTTTGTATTGTTCTGCACTACATCGGACCCAAATAGCACATTTCCGTTGAGACTTTGACGATATCAGTGCCGGTTTAACAATTACAGCCCGATTTGGGGCATTTCTCGCTGAAAACGCACACCCTTGTACGATTTTGCTCCGGTTTGTGTCGTTTTGCACTATTTCGGACACTAATAGCTCATTTCCTTCTAGAGTTTGACGATATCTGCGGCGGTTCAACAATTACAGCCCGATTTGACCCATTTCTCGCTGAAAACGCACTCCCTTGTACGGTTTTGCTCCGGTTTGTGTCGTTCTGCCCTATATCGTACCCAAATAGCACATTTCCGTCGAGAAATGACGATATCAGTGACGGTTTAACAATTTCAGCCCGATTTGACCCATTTCTCACAGAAAACGCACTCCCTTGCACGATTTTGCTCCGGTTTGTATTGTTCTGCATTATATCGGACCCAAATAGCACATTTCCGTCGAGACTTTGACGATATCAGCGACGGTTCAACATTTACAGCCCGATTTGACACATTTCTCGCTGAAAACGCACTCCCTTGCACGATTTTGCTCCGGTTTGTGTCGTTCTGCACTATATAGGACCCAAATAGCACATTTCCGTCGACAGTTTGACGATATCAGTGACGGTTCAACATTTACAGCCCGATTTGACACATTTCTCGCTGAAAACGCACTCCCTTGTACGGTTTTGCTCCGGTTTGTGTCGTTCTGCACTATATCGTACCCAAATAGCACATTTCCGTCGAGAAATGACGATATCAGTGACGGTTTAACAATTACAGCCCGATTTGACCCATTTCTCACTGAAAACGCACTCCCTTGCACGATTTTGCTCCGATTTGTATTGTTCTGCACTATATCGGACCCAAATAGCACATTTCCGTCGAGACTTTGACGATATCAGCGACCGTTTAACAATTACAGCCCGATTTGACACATTTCTCGCTAAAAACGCACTCCCTTGTACGATTTTGCTCCGTTTGTGTCGTTTTGCACTAATTCGGACCCAAATAGCTCATTTCCTTCTAGAGTTTGACGATATCAGTAACGGTTCAACATTTACAGCCCGATTTGACACATTTCTCGCTGAAAACGCACTCCCTTGCACGATTTTGCTCCGGTTTGTGGCGTTCTGCACTATTTCGGACCCAAACAGCACATTCCGTCGAGAGTTTGACGATATCAGTGACGGTTTAACAATCACAGCCCGTTTTGACCCATTTCTCGCTGTAAACGCACTCCCTTGCACGATTCTGTTTCGGTTTGTCTCGTTCTGCACTATATCGGACCCAAGTAGGATATTTCCGTCGAGACTTTGACGATATCAGTGACGGTTTAAGAATTACAGCCCGATTTGAACCATTTCTCGCTGTAAACGCACTCCCTTGCACGATTTTACTCCGGATTGTATCGGTCTGCACTGTATCGTACCCAAATAGCACATTTCCGTCGAGAGTTTGACGATATCAGTGACGGTTTAACAATTACAGCCCGATTTGACACATTTCTCGCCGAAAACGCTCTCCCTTGCACGATTTTGCTCCGGTTTGTGTTGTTCTGCACTATATCGCACCCAAATAGCACATCTCCGTCGAGAGTTTGACGATATCAGTGACGGTTCCAGAATTACAGCCCGATTTCACGCATTTCTCGCTGGAAACGCACTCACTTGCACGATTTTGCACCGGTTTGGGTCGTTTTGCACTACTTTGGACCCCAATAGCACATTTCCGTCGAGAGTTTGACGATATCAGCCACGGTTCAACAATTACAGCCCGATTTGTCCCATTACTCGCTGAAAACGCACTCCCTTGCACGATTTTGCTTCGGTTTGTCTCGTTCTGCACTACATCGGACCCAAATAGGACATTTCCGACGAGAGTTTGACGATATCAGTGTCGGTTTAACAATTACAGCCCGCTTTGACACATTTCTCGCTGAAACGCTCTCCCTTGTACGATTTTGATCCGGTTTGTGTCGTTTTGCACTATCTCGGACCCAAGTAGCACATTCCCGTCGAGAGTTTGACGACATCAGTGACGGTGTAACAATTACAGCCTGATTTGACACATTTCTCGCTGAAAACGCACTCCCTTGCACGATTTTGCTCCGGTTTGTATTGTTCTGTACTATATCGGACCCAAATAGCACATTTCCGTCAAGACTTTCACGATACCAGCCACGGTTCAACAATTACAGCCCGATTAGGCGCATTTCTCACTGAGAACGCACTCCCTTGTACGATTCTGCTCCTGTTTGTGTCGTTTTGCACTATTTCGAACCCAAATAGCACATTTCCGTCGAGAGTTTGACGACATCAGTGACGCTTCAACAATTACAGCCCGATTTGACTCATTTCTCGTTGAAAACGCACTCCCTTGCACGATTTTGCTCCGGTTTGCGTCGTTTTGCACTATTTCGGACCCAAATTGCACATTTCCGTCACGAGTTTGACGATATCAGCCACGGTTCAACAATTACAGCCCGAATTGACCCATTTCTCGCTGAAAACGCTCTCCCTTGTACGATTTTGCTCCAGTTTGTGTCGTTTTGCACTATTTCGGACCCAAGTAGCACATTCCCGTCAAGAGGTTGAGGATATCAGCGACGGTTCAACAATTACAGCCCGATTTGACCCATTTCTCGATGAAAACGCAATCCCTTGCACGATTTTGCTCCGGTTTGTGTCGTTTTACACTATTTCGGACCCAAATAGCACATTTCCGTCCAGAGTTTGACAATATCAGTGACCGTTTAACCATTACAGCCAGATTTGACACATTTCTCGCTAAAAACGCACTCCCTTGTACGATTTTGCTCCGGTTTGTGTCGTTTTGCACTATTTCGGACCCAAATAGCACATTTCCGTCCAGAGTTTGACAATATCAGTGACCGGTTAACAATTACCGCCCGATTTGACACATTTCTCGCTAAAACGCACTCCCTTGTACGATTTTGCTCCGGTTTGTGTTGTTCTGCACTATATCGGTCCCAAGTAGCACATTTCCGTCGAGACTTCGACGATATCAGCGACGGTTCAACAATTACAGGCCGATTTGACACATTTCTCCCTGAAAACGCACTCCCTTGCACGATTTTGCTCTGGTTTGTATTGTTCTGCACTACATCGGACCCAAATAGCACATTTCCGTTGAGACTTTGACGATATCAGTGCCGGTTTAACAATTACAGCCCGATTTGGGGCATTTCTCGCTGAAAACGCACACCCTTGTACGATTTTGCTCCGGTTTGTGTCGTTTTGCACTATTTCGGACACTAATAGCTCATTTCCTTCTAGAGTTTGACGATATCTGCGGCGGTTCAACAATTACAGCCCGATTTGACCCATTTCTCGCTGAAAACGCACTCCCTTGTACGGTTTTGCTCCGGTTTGTGTCGTTCTGCCCTATATCGTACCCAAATAGCACATTTCCGTCGAGAAATGACGATATCAGTGACGGTTTAACAATTTCAGCCCGATTTGACCCATTTCTCACAGAAAACGCACTCCCTTGCACGATTTTGCTCCGGTTTGTATTGTTCTGCATTATATCGGACCCAAATAGCACATTTCCGTCGAGACTTTGACGATATCAGCGACGGTTCAACATTTACAGCCCGATTTGACACATTTCTCGCTGAAAACGCACTCCCTTGCACGATTTTGCTCCGGTTTGTGTCGTTCTGCACTATATAGGACCCAAATAGCACATTTCCGTCGACAGTTTGACGATATCAGTGACGGTTCAACATTTACAGCCCGATTTGACACATTTCTCGCTGAAAACGCACTCCCTTGTACGGTTTTGCTCCGGTTTGTGTCGTTCTGCACTATATCGTACCCAAATAGCACATTTCCGTCGAGAAATGACGATATCAGTGACGGTTTAACAATTACAGCCCGATTTGACCCATTTCTCACTGAAAACGCACTCCCTTGCACGATTTTGCTCCGGTTTGTATTGTTCTGCACTATATCGGACCCAAATAGCACATTTCCGTCGAGACTTTGACGATATCAGCGACCGTTTAACAATTACAGCCCGATTTGACACATTTCTCGCTAAAAACGCACTCCCTTGTACGATTTTGCTCCGGTTTGTGTCGTTTTGCACTAATTCGGACCCAAATAGCTCATTTCCTTCTAGAGTTTGACGATATCAGTAACGGTTCAACATTTACAGCCCGATTTGACACATTTCTCGCTGAAAACGCACTCCCTTGCACGATTTTGCTCCGGTTTGTGGCGTTCTGCACTATTTCGGACCCAAACAGCACATTTCCGTCGAGAGTTTGACGATATCAGTGACGGTTTAACAATCACAGCCCGTTTTGACCCATTTCTCGCTGTAAACGCACTCCCTTGCACGATTCTGTTTCGGTTTGTCTCGTTCTGCACTATATCGGACCCAAGTAGGATATTTCCGACGAGAGTTTGACGATATCAGTGCCGGTTTAACAATTACAGCCCGATTTGACCCATTTCTCGCTGAAAACGCACTCCCTTGCACGATTCTGTTCCGGTTTGAATCGGTCTTCACTGTATCGTAACCAAATAGCACATTTCCGTCGAGAGTTTGACGATATCAGCGACGGTTCAACAATTACAGCCCGATTTGACACATTTCTCGCTGAAAACGCACTTCCTTGCACGAATTAGCTTCGGTTTGTCTCGTTCTGCACTATATCGGACCCAAATAGCACATTTCCGTCGAGACTTTGACGATATCAGTGACGGTTTAACAATACAGCCCGATTTGACCCATTTCTCGCTGAAAACGCACTACCTTGCACGATTTTGCTCCGGTTTGTGTCGTTCTGCACTACTTCGGACCCAAATAGCACATTTCCGTCGAGAGTATGACGATATCACCCACGGTTCAGCAATTACAGCCCGATTTCACCCATCCTCGCTGAAAAAGCACTCCCTTGTACGATTTTGCTCCGGTTTGTGCCGTTCTGACCTACATCGGACCCAACTAGCACATTTCCGTCGACAGTTTGACGATATCAGTGACGGTTTAACAATTACAGCCCGATTTTACACATTTCTCGCTGTAAACGCACTTCCTTGCACGATTTTGCTTCGGTTTGTCTCGTTCTGCACTATATCGGATCCAAGTAGGACATCTCCGTCGAGAGTTTGACGATATCAGTGTCGGTTTAACAATTACAGCCCGATTTGACCCATTTCTCGCTGAAAACGCACTCCCTTGCACGATTTTGTTCCGGTTTGTATCGGTCTGCACTGTAACGTACCCAAATAGCACATTTCCGTCGAGAGTTTGACGATATCAGTGACGGTTTAACAATTACAGCCCGATTTGACCCATTTCTCGCTGAAAACGCTCTCCCTTGCACGATTTTGGTCCTGTTTGTGTCGTTCTGCACTGTATCGGACCCAAATAGCACATTTCCGTCGAGAGTTTGACGATATCAGTGACGATTTAAGAGTTACAGCCCGATTTCACGCATTTCTCGCTGAAAACGCACTCCCTTGCACGATTTTGCTCCGGTTTGTGTCGTTCTGACCTATATCGGACCCAAATAGCACATTTCCGTCGAGAGTATGGCGATATCAGTGACGGTTTAACAATTACAGCCCGATTTGATGCATTTCTCGCTGAAAACGCACTCCCTTGCACGATTTTGCTCCGGTTTGTGTTATTCTGCACTATATCGGACCCAAATAGCACATTTCCGTCGAGAGGTTGACGATATCAGCGACGGTTCGACAATTACAGCCCGATTTGACCCATTTCTCGCTGAAAACGCACTCCCTTGCACGATTTTGCTCCGGTTTGTGTCGTTCTGCACTATATAGGACCCAAATAGCACATTTCCGTCGACAGTTTGACGATATCAGTGACGGTTCAACATTTACAGCCCGATTTGACCCATTTCCGCTGTAAACGCACTCCCTTGTACGATTTTGCTCCGGTTTGTGTCGTTTTGCACTATTTCGGACTCCAATAGCTCATTTCCGTCGAGAGTTTGACGATATCGGTGACGGTTTAACAATTACCGCCCGATTTGACACATTTCTCGCTAAAAACGCACTCCCTTGTACGATTTCGCTCCGGTTTGTGTTGTTCTGCACTATATCGGACCCAAGTAGCACATTTCCGTCGAGACTTTGACGATATCAGTGACGGTTTAACAATTACAGCCCGATTTGACACATTTCTCGCTAAAAACGCACTCCCTTGTACGATTTTGCTCCGGTTTGTGTCGTTTTGCACTATTTCGGACACTAATAGCTCATTTCCTTCTAGAGTTTGACGATATCTGCGGCGGTTCAACAATTACAGCCCGATTTGACCCATTTCTCGCTGAAAACGCACTCCCTTGTACGGTTTTGCTCCGGTTTGTGTCGTTCTGCCCTATATCGTACCCAAATAGCACATTTCCGTCGAGAAATGACGATATCAGTGACGGTTTAACAATTTCAGCCCGATTTGACCCATCTCTCACAGAAAACGTACTCCCTTGCACGATTTTGCTCCGGTTTGTATTGTTCTGCATTATATCGGACCCAAATAGCACATTTCCGTCGAGACTTTGACGATATCAGCGACGGTTCAACATTTACAGCCCGATTTGACACATTTCTCGCTGAAAACGCACTCCCTTGCACGATTTTGCTCCGGTTTGTGTCGTTCTGCACTATATAGGACCCAAATAGCACATTTCCGTCGACAGTTTGACGATATCAGTGACGGTTCAACATTTACAGCCCGATTTGACACATTTCTCGCTGAAAACGCACTCCCTTGTACGGTTTTGCTCCGGTTTGTGTCGTTCTGCACTATATCGTACCCAAATAGCACATTTCCGTCGAGAAATGACGATATCAGTGACGGTTTAACAATTACAGCCCGATTTGACCCATTTCTCACTGAAAACGCACTCCCTTGCACGATTTTGCTCCGGTTTGTATTGTTCTGCACTATATCGGACCCAAATAGCACATTTCCGTCGAGACTTTGACGATATCAGCGACCGTGTAACAATTACAGCCCGATTTGACACATTTCTCGCTAAAAACGCACTCCCTTGTACGATTTTGCTCCGGTTTGTGTCGTTTTGCACTAATTCGGACCCAAATAGCTCATTTCCTTCTAGAGTTTGACGATATCAGTAACGGTTCAACATTTACAGCCCGATTTGACACATTTCTCGCTGAAAACGCACTCCCTTGCACGATTTTGCTCCGGTTTGTGTCGTTCTGACCTATATCGGACCCAAATAGCACATTTCCGTCGAGAGTATGGCGATATCAGTGACGGTTTAACAATTACAGCCCGATTTGATGCATTTCTCGCTGAAAACGCACTCCCTTGCACGATTTTGCTCCGGTTTGTGTTATTCTGCACTATATCGGACCCAAATAGCACATTTCCGTCGAGAGGTTGACGATATCAGCGACGGTTCGACAATTACAGCCCGATTTGACCCATTTCTCGCTGAAAACGCACTCCCTTGCACGATTTTGCTCCGGTTTGTGTCGTTCTGCACTATATAGGACCCAAATAGCACATTTCCGTCGACAGTTTGACGATATCAGTGACGGTTCAACATTTACAGCCCGATTTGACCCATTTCCGCTGTAAACGCACTCCCTTGTACGATTTTGCTCCGGTTTGTGTCGTTTTGCACTATTTCGGACTCCAATAGCTCATTTCCGTCGAGAGTTTGACGATATCGGTGACGGTTTAACAATTACCGCCCGATTTGACACATTTCTCGCTAAAAACGCACTCCCTTGTACGATTTCGCTCCGGTTTGTGTTGTTCTGCACTATATCGGACCCAAGTAGCACATTTCCGTCGAGACTTTGACGATATCAGTGACGGTTTAACAATTACAGCCCGATTTGACACATTTCTCGCTAAAAACGCACTCCCTTGTACGATTTTGCTCCGGTTTGTGTCGTTTTGCACTATTTCGGACACTAATAGCTCATTTCCTTCTAGAGTTTGACGATATCTGCGGCGGTTCAACAATTACAGCCCGATTTGACCCATTTCTCGCTGAAAACGCACTCCCTTGTACGGTTTTGCTCCGGTTTGTGTCGTTCTGCCCTATATCGTACCCAAATAGCACATTTCCGTCGAGAAATGACGATATCAGTGACGGTTTAACAATTTCAGCCCGATTTGACCCATTTCTCACAGAAAACGTACTCCCTTGCACGATTTTGCTCCGGTTTGTATTGTTCTGCATTATATCGGACCCAAATAGCACATTTCCGTCGAGACTTTGACGATATCAGCGACGGTTCAACATTTACAGCCCGATTTGACACATTTCTCGCTGAAAACGCACTCCCTTGCACGATTTTGCTCCGGTTTGTGTCGTTCTGCACTATATAGGACCCAAATAGCACATTTCCGTCGACAGTTTGACGATATCAGTGACGGTTCAACATTTACAGCCCGATTTGACACATTTCTCGCTGAAAACGCACTCCCTTGTACGGTTTTGCTCCGGTTTGTGTCGTTCTGCACTATATCGTACCCAAATAGCACATTTCCGTCGAGAAATGACGATATCAGTGACGGTTTAACAATTACAGCCCGATTTGACCCATTTCTCACTGAAAACGCACTCCCTTGCACGATTTTGCTCCGGTTTGTATTGTTCTGCACTATATCGGACCCAAATAGCACATTTCCGTCGAGACTTTGACGATATCAGCGACCGTGTAACAATTACAGCCCGATTTGACACATTTCTCGCTAAAAACGCACTCCCTTGTACGATTTTGCTCCGGTTTGTGTCGTTTTGCACTAATTCGGACCCAAATAGCTCATTTCCTTCTAGAGTTTGACGATATCAGTAACGGTTCAACATTTACAGCCCGATTTGACACATTTCTCGCTGAAAACGCACTCCCTTGCACGATTTTGCTCCGGTTTGTGGCGTTCTGCACTATTTCGGACCCAAACAGCACATTTCCGTCGAGAGTTTGACGATATCAGTGACGGTTTAACAATCACAGCCCGTTTTGACCCATTTCTCGCTGTAAACGCACGCCCTTGAACGATTTTCCTCCGGTTAGTGTCGTTCTGCACTATATCGGACACAAATAGCAGATTTCCGTCGAGCGTTTGACGATATCAGTGACGGTTTAACAATTACAGCACGATTTGACCCATTTCTCGCTGAAAACGCACTCCCTTCCATGATTTTGTTCCGGTTTGTGTCGTTCTGCACTATATCGTACCCAAATAGCACATTACCGTCGAGAGTTTGACGATATCAGTGACGGTTTAACAATTACAGCCTGATTTGCCCCATTTCTCGCTGAAAACGCACTTCCTTGCACGATTTTGTTTTGGTTTGTCTCGTTCTGCACTATATCGGACCCAAGTAGGACATTTCCGACGAGAGTTTGACGATATCAGTGCCGGTTTAACAATTACAGCCCGATTTGACCCATTTCTCGCTGAAAACGCACTCCCTTGCACGATTCTGTTCCGGTTTGAATCGGTCTTCACTGTATCGTAACCAAATAGCACATTTCCGTCGAGAGTTTGATGATATCAGCGACGGTTCAACAATTACAGCCCGATTTGACCCATTTCTCGCTGAAAACGCACTTCCTTGCACGAATTAGCTTCGGTTTGTCTCGTTCTGCACTATATCGGACCCAAATAGCACATTTCCGTCGAGACTTTGACGATATCAGTGACGGTTTAACAATACAGCCCGATTTGACCCATTTCTCGCTGAAAACGCACTACCTTGCACGATTTTGCTCCGGTTTGTGTCGTTCTGCACTACTTCGGACCCAAATAGCACATTTCCGTCGAGAGTATGACGATATCACCCACGGTTCAGCAATTACAGCCCGATTTCACCCATCCTCGCTGAAAAAGCACTCCCTTGTACGATTTTGCTCCGGATTGTGCCGTTCTGACCTACATCGGACCCAACTAGCACATTTCCGTCGACAGTTTGACGATATCAGTGACGGTTTAACAATTACAGCCCGATTTGACACATTTCTCGCTGTAAACGCACTTCCTTGCACGATTTTGCTTCGGTTTGTCTCGTTCTGCACTATATCGGACCCAAGTAGGACATCTCCGTCGAGAGTTTGACGATATCAGTGTCGGTTTAACAATTACAGCCCGATTTGACCCATTTCTCGCTGAAAACGCACTCCCTTGTACGGTTTTGCTCCGGTTTGTGTCGTTCTGCACTATATCGTACCCAAATAGCACATTTCCGTCGAGAAATGACGATACCAGTGACGGTTTAACAATTACAGCCCGATTTGACCCATTTCTCACTGAAAACGCACTCCCTTGCACGATTTTGCTCCGGTTTGTATTGTTCTGCACTATATCGGACCCAAATAGCACATTTCCGCCGAGACTTTGACGATATCAGCGACCGTTTAACAATTACAGCCCGATTTGACACATTTCTCGCTAAAAACGCACTCCCTTGCACGATTTTGCTCCGGTTTGTGGCGTTCTGCACTATTTCGGACCCAAACAGCACATTTCCGTCGAGAGTTTAACGATATATCAGTGACGGTTTAACAATCACAGCCCGTTTTGACCCATTTCTCGCTGTAAACGCACGCCTTGAACGATTTTCCTCCGGTTAGTGTCGTTCTGCACTATATCGGACACAAATAGCAGATTTCCGTCGAGCGTTTGACGATATCAGTGACGGTTTAACAATTACAGCACGATTTGACCCATTTCTCGCTGAAAACGCACTCCCTTCCATGATTTTGTTCGGTTTGTGTCGTTCTGCACTATATCGTACCCAAATAGCACATTACCGTCGAGAGTTTGACGATATCAGTGACGGTTTAACAATTACAGCCTGATTTGCCCCATTTCTCGCTGAAAACGCACTTCCTTGCACGATTTTGTTTCGGTCTGTCTCGTTCTGCACTATATCGGACCCAAATAGCACATTTCCGTCGAGAGTATGACGATATCACCCACGGTTCAGCAATTACAGCCCCGATTTCACCCATCCTCGCTGAAAAAGCACTCCCTTGTACGATTTTGCTCCGGTTTGTGCCGTTCTGACCTACATCGGACCCAACTAGCACATTTCCGTCGACAGTTTGACGATATCAGTGACGGTTTAACAATTACAGCCCGATTTGACACATTTCTCGCTGTAAACGCACTTCCTTGCACGATTTTGCTTCGGTTTGTCTCGTTCTGCACTATATCGGACCCAAGTAGGACATCTCCGTCGAGAGTTTGACGATATCAGTGTCGGTTTAACAATTACAGCCCGATTTGACCCATTTCTCGCTGAAAACGCACTCCCTTGCACGATTTTGTTCCGGTTTGTATCGGTCTGCACTGTAACGTACCCAAATAGCACATTTCCGTCGAGAGTTTGACGATATCAGTGACGGTTTAACAATTACAGCCCGATTTGACCCATTTCTCGCTGAAAACGCTCTCCCTTGCACGATTTTGGTCCTGTTTGTGTCGTTCTGCACTGTATCGGACCCAACTAGCACATTTCCGTCGAGAGTTTGACGATATCAGTGACGATTTAAGAGTTACAGCCCGATTTCACGCACTTCTCGCAGAAAACGCACTCCCTTGCACGATTTTGCTCCGGTTTGTGTCGTTCTGACCTATATCGGACCCAAATAGCACATTTCCGTCGACAGTTTGACGATATCAGTGACGGTTTAACAATTACAGCCCGATTTGACCCATTTCTCGCAGAAAACGCTCTGCCTTACACGATTTTGCTCCGGTTTGTGTTGTTCTGCACTATATCGCACCCAAATAGCCCATCTCCGTCGAGACTTTGACGATATCAGTGACGGTTGAACAATTACAGCCCGATTTGTCCCATTTCTCGCTGTAAACGCACTCCCTTGAACGGTTTTGCTCCGGTTTGGGTCGTTCTGCACTACATCGGACCCAAATAGCTCATTTCCTTCGAGAGTTTGACGATATCAGTGACGGTTTAGCAATTACAGCCCGATTTGACACATTTCTCGCTGAAAACGCTCTCCCTTGCACGATTTTGCTCCGGTTTGAATTGTTCTGCACTATATCGGACCCAAATAGCACATTTCCGTCGAGACTTGGACGATATCAGCGACCGTTTAACAATTACAGCCCGATTTGACACATTTCTCGCTAAAAACGCACACCCTTGTACGATTTTGCTCCGGTTTGGGTCGTTCTGCACTATATCGAACCCATATAGCACATCTCCGTCGGGAGTTTGACGATCTCAGCGACGGTTCAACAATCACACCCCGATTTGACCCATATCTCGCTGTAAACGCGCTCCCTTGCCCGAATTTGCTCCAGTTTGGGTCGTTCTGCACTACATCGTACCCAAATAGCACATTTCCGTCGAGAGTTTGACGATATCACCGATGGTATAACAATTACAGCACGATTTGACCCATTTCTCGCTGAAAACGCACTCCCTTCCATGATTTTGTTCCGGTTTGTGTCGTTCTGCACTATATCGTACCCAAATAGCACATTACCGTCGAGAGTTTGACGATATCAGTGACGGTTTAAGAATTACAGCCTGATTTGCCCCATTTCTCGCTGAAAACGCACTTCCTTGCACGATTTTGTTTCGGTTTGTCTCGTTCTGCACTATATCGGACCCAAGTAGGACATTTCCGACGAGAGCTTGACGATATCAGTGCCGGTTTAACAATTACAGCCCGATTTGACCCATTTCTCGCTGAAAACGCACTCCCTTGCACGATTCTGTTCCGGTTTGAATCGGTCTTCACTGTATCGTAACCAAATAGCACATTTCCGTCGAGAGTTTGATGATAATCAAGCGACGGTTCAACAATTACAGCCCGATTTGACACATTTCTCGCTGAAAACGCACTTCCTTGCACGAATTAGCTTCGGTTTGTCTCGTTCTGCACTATATCGGACCCAAATAGCACATTTCCGTCGAGACTTTGACGATATCAGTGACGGTTTAACAATACAGCCCGATTTGACCCATTTCTCGCTGAAAACGCACTACCTTGCACGATTTTGCTCCGGTTTGTATTGTTCTGCATTATATCGGGCCCAAATAGCACATTTCCGTCGAGACTTTGACGATATCAGCGACGGTTCAACATTTACAGCCCGATTTGACACATTTCTCGCTGAAAACGCACTCCCTTGCACGATTTTGCTCCGGTTTGTGTCGTTCTGCACTACATAGGACCCAAATAGCACATTTCCGTCGACAGTTTGACGATATCAGTGACGGTTCAACATTTACAGCCCGATTTGACACATTTCTCGCTGAAAACGCACTCCCTTGTACGGTTTTGCTCCGGTTTGTGTCGTTCTGCACTATATCGTACCCAAATAGCACATTTCCGTCGAGAAATGACGATATCAGTGACGGTTTAACAATTACAGCCCGATTTGACCCATTTCTCACTGAAAACGCACTCCCTTGCACGATTTTGCTCCGGTTTGTATTGTTCTGCACTATATCGGACCCAAATAGCACATTTCCGTCGAGACTTTGACGATATCAGCGACCGTTTAACAATTACAGCCCGATTTGACACATTTCTCGCTAAAACGCACTCCCTTGTACGATTTTGCTCCGGTTTGTGTCGTTTTGCACTAATTCGGACCCAAATAGCTCATTTCCTTCTAGAGTTTGACGATATCAGTAACGGTTCAACATTTACAGCCCGATTTGACACATTTCTCGCTGAAAACGCACTCCCTTGCACGATTTTGCTCCGGTTTGTGGCGTTCTGCACTATTTCGGACCCAAACAGCACATTTCCGTCGAGAGTTTGACGATATCAGTGACGGTTTAACAATCACAGCCCGTTTTGACCCATTTCTCGCTGTAAACGCACGCCCTTGAACGATTTTCCTCCGGTTAGTGTCGTTCTGCACTATATCGGACACAAATAGCAGGTTTCCGTCGAGCGTTTGACGATATCAGTGACGGTTTAACAATTACAGCACGATTTGACCCATTTCTCGCTGAAAACGCACACCCTTCCATGATTTTGTTCCGGTTTGTGTCGTTCTGCACTATATCGTACCCAAATAGCACATTACCGTCGAGAGTTTGACGATATCAGTGACGGTTTAACAATTACAGCCTGATTTGCCCCATTTCTCGCTGAAAACGCACACCCTTCCATGATTTGTTCCGGTTTGTGTCGTTCTGCACTATATCGTAACCAAATAGCACATTTCCGTCGAGAGTTTGACGATATCAGCGACGGTTCAACAATTACAGCCCGATTTGACACATTTCTCGCTGAAAACGCACTTCCTTGCACGAATTAGCTTCGGTTTGTCTCGTTCTGCACTATATCGGACCCAAATAGCACATTTCCGTCGAGACTTTGACGATATCAGTGACGGTTTAACAATACAGCCCGATTTGACCCATTTCTCGCTGAAAACGCACTACCTTGCACGATTTTGCTCCGGTTTGTGTCGTTCTGCACTACTTCGGACCCAAATAGCACATTTCCGTCGAGAGTATGACGATATCACCCACGGTTCAGCAATTACAGCCCGATTTCACCCATCCTCGCTGAAAAAGCACTCCCTTGTACGATTTTGCTCCGGTTTGTGCCGTTCTGACCTACATCGGACCCAACTAGCACATTTCCGTCGACAGTTTGACGATATCAGTGACGGTTTAACAATTACAGCCCGATTTGACACATTTCTCGCTGTAAACGCACTTCCTTGCACGATTTTGCTTCGGTTTGTCTCGTTCTGCACTATATCGGACCCAAGTAGGACATCTCCGTCGAGAGTTTGACGATATCAGTGTCGGTTTAACAATTACAGCCCGATTTGACCCATTTCTCGCTGAAAACGCACTCCCTTGCACGATTTTGTTCCGGTTTGTATCGGTCTGCACTGTAACGTACCCAAATAGCACATTTCCGTCGAGAGTTTGACGATATCAGTGACGGTTTAACAATTACAGCCCGATTTGACCCATTTCTCGCTGAAAACGCTCTCCCTTGCACGATTTTGGTCCTGTTTGTGTCGTTCTGCACTGTGTCGGACCCAAATAGCACATTTCCGTCGAGAGTTTGACGATATCAGTGACGATTTAAGAGTTACAGCCCGATTTCACGCATTTCTCGCTGAAAACGCACTCCCTTGCACGATTTTGCTCCGGTTTGTGTCGTTCTGACCTATATCGGACCCAAATAGCACATTTCCTTCGAGAGTATGGCGATATCAGTGACGGTTTAACAATTACAGCCCGATTTGACGCATTTCTCGCTGAAAACGCACTCCCTTGCACGATTTTGCTCCGGTTTGTGTTATTCTGCACTATATCGGACCCAAATAGCACATTTCCGTCGAGAGGTTGACGATATCAGCGACGGTTCGACAATTACAGCCCGATTTGACCCATTTCTCGCTGAAAACGCACTCCCTTGCACGATTTTGCTCCGGTTTGTGTCGTTCTGCACTATATAGGACCCAAATAGCACATTTCCTTCGACAGTTTGACGATATCAGTGACGGTTCAACATTTACAGCCCGATTTGACACATTTCTCGCTGAAAACGCACTCCCTTGTACGGTTTTGCTCCGGTTTGTGTCGTTCTGCACTATATCGTACCCAAATAGCACATTTCCGTCGAGAAATGACGATATCAGTGACGGTTCAACATTTACAGCCCGATTTGACCCATTTCCGCTGTAAACGCACTCCCTTGTACGATTTTGCTCCGGTTTGTGTCGTTTTGCACTATTTCGGACTCCAATAGCTCATTTCCGTCGAGAGTTTGACGATATCGGTGACGGTTTAACAATTACCGCCCGATTTGACACATTTCTCGCTAAAAACGCACTCCCTTGTACGATTTCGCTCCGGTTTGTGTTGTTCTGCACTATATCGGACCCAAGTAGCACATTTCCGTCGAGACTTTGACGATATCAGTGACGGTTTAACAATTACAGCCCGATTTGACACATTTCTCGCTAAAAACGCACTCCCTTGTACGATTTTGCTCCGGTTTGTGTCGTTTTGCACTATTTCGGACACTAATAGCTCATTTCCTTCTAGAGTTTGACGATATCTGCGGCGGTTCAACAATTACAGCCCGATTTGACCCATTTCTCGCTGAAAACGCACTCCCTTGTACGGTTTTGCTCCGGTTTGTGTCGTTCTGCCCTATATCGTACCCAAATAGCACATTTCCGTCGAGAAATGACGATATCAGTGACGGTTTAACAATTTCAGCCCGATTTGACCCATTTCTCACAGAAAACGTACTCCCTTGCACGATTTTGCTCCGGTTTGTATTGTTCTGCATTATATCGGACCCAAATAGTACATTTCCGTCGAGACTTTGACGATATCAGCGACGGTTCAACATTTACAGCCCGATTTGACACATTTCTCGCTGAAAACGCACTCCCTTGCACGATTTTGCTCCGGTTTGTGTCGTTCTGCACTATATAGGACCCAAATAGCACATTTCCGTCGACAGTTTGACGATATCAGTGACGGTTCAACATTTACAGCCCGATTTGACACATTTCTCGCTGAAAACGCACTCCCTTGTACGGTTTTGCTCCGGTTTGTGTCGTTCTGCACTATATCGTACCCAAATAGCACATTTCCGTCGAGAAATGACGATATCAGTGACGGTTTAACAATTACAGCCCGATTTGACCCATTTCTCACTGAAAACGCACTCCCTTGCACGATTTTGCTCCGGTTTGTATTGTTCTGCACTATATCGGACCCAAATAGCACATTTCCGTCGAGACTTTGACGATATCAGCGACCGTGTAACAATTACAGCCCGATTTGACACATTTCTCGCTAAAAACGCACTCCCTTGTACGATTTTGCTCCGGTTTGTGTCGTTTTGCACTAATTCGGACCCAAATAGCTCATTTCCTTCTAGAGTTTGACGATATCAGTAACGGTTCAACATTTACAGCCCGATTTGACACATTTCTCGCTGAAAACGCACTCCCTTGCACGATTTTGCTCCGGTTTGTGGCGTTCTGCACTATTTCGGACCCAAACAGCACATTTCCGTCGAGAGTTTGACGATATCAGTGACGGTTTAACAATCACAGCCCGTTTTGACCCATTTCTCGCTGTAAACGCACGCCCTTGAACGATTTTCCTCCGGTTAGTGTCGTTCTGCACTATATCGGACACAAATAGCAGATTTCCGTCGAGCGTTTGACGATATCAGTGACGATTTAAGAGTTACAGCCCGATTTCACGCATTTCTCGCTGAAAACGCACTCCCTTGCACGATTTTGCTCCGGTTTGTGTCGTTCTGACCTATATCGAACCCAAATAGCACATTTCCGTCGACAGTTTGACGATATCAGTGACGGTTTAACAATTACAGCCCGATTTGACCCATTTCTCGCAGAAAACGCTCTGCCTTACACGATTTTGCTCCGGTTTGTGTTGTTCTGCACTATATCGCACCCAAATAGCCCATCTCTGTCGAGACTTTGACGATATCAGTGACGGTTGAACAATTACAGCCCGATTTGTCCCATTTCTCGCTGTAAACGCACTCCCTTGAACGATTTTGCTCCGGTTTGGGTCGTTCTGCACTACATCGGACCCAAATAGCTCATTTCCTTCGAGAGTTTGACGATATCAGTGACGGTTTAGCAATTACAGCCCGATTTGACACATTTCTCGCTGAAAACGCTCTCCCTTGCACGATTTTGCTCCGGTTTGAATTGTTCTGCACTATATCGGACCAAAATAGCACATTTCCGTCGAGACTTGGACGATATCAGCGACCGTTTAACAATTACAGCCCGATTTGACACATTTCTCGCTAAAAACGCACACCCTTGTACGATTTTGCTCCGGTTTGGGTCGTTCTGCACTATATCGAACCCATATAGCACATCTCCGTCGGGAGTTTGACGATCTCAGCGACGGTTCAACAATCACACCCCGATTTGACCCATATCTCGCTGTAAACGCGCTCCCTTGCCCGAATTTGCTCCAGTTTGGGTCGTTCTGCACTACATCGTACCCAAATAGCACATTTCCGTCGAGAGTTTGACGATATCACCGATGGTATAACAATTACAGCACGATTTGACCCATTTCTCGCTGAAAACGCACTCCCTTCCATGATTTTGTTCCGGTTTGTGTCGTTCTGCACTATATCGTACCCAAATAGCACATTACCGTCGAGAGTTTGACGATATCAGTGACGGTTTAAGAATTACAGCCTGATTTGCCCCATTTCTCGCTGAAAACGCACTTCCTTGCACGATTTTGTTTCGGTTTGTCTCGTTCTGCACTATATCGGACCCAAGTAGGACATTTCCGACGAGAGCTTGACGATATCAGTGCCGGTTTAACAATTACAGCCCGATTTGACCCATTTCTCGCTGAAAACGCACTCCCTTGCACGATTCTGTTCCGGTTTGAATCGGTCTTCACTGTATCGTAACCAAATAGCACATTTCCGTCGAGAGTTTGATGATATCAGCGACGGTTCAACAATTACAGCCCGATTTGACACATTTCTCGCTGAAAACGCACTTCCTTGCACGAATTAGCTTCGGTTTGTCTCGTTCTGCACTATATCGGACCCAAATAGCACATTTCCGTCGAGACTTTGACGATATCAGTGACGGTTTAACAATACAGCCCGATTTGACCCATTTCTCGCTGAAAACGCACTACCTTGCACGATTTTGCTCCGGTTTGTGTCGTTCTGCACTACTTCGGACCCAAATAGCACATTTCCGTCGAGAGTATGACGATATTACCCACGGTTCAGCAATTACAGCCCGATTTCACCCATCCTCGCTGAAAAAGCACTCCCTTGTACGATTTTGCTCCGGATTGTGCCGTTCTGACCTACATCGGACCCAACTAGCACATTTCCGTCGACAGTTTGACGATATCAGTGACGGTTTAACAATTACAGCCCGATTTGACACATTTCTCGCTGTAAACGCACTTCCTTGCACGATTTTGCTTCGGTTTGTCTCGTTCTGCACTATATCGGACCCAAGTAGGACATCTCCGTCGAGAGTTTGACGATATCAGTGTCGGTTTAACAATTACAGCCCGATTTGACCCATTTCTCGCTGAAAACGCACTCCCTTGCACGATTTTGTTCCGGTTTGTATCGGTCTGCACTGTAACGTACCCAAATAGCACATTTCCGTCGAGAGTTTGACGATATCAGTGACGGTTTAACAATTACAGCCCGATTTGACACATTTCTCGCTGAAAACGCACTCCCTTGTACGGTTTTGCTCCGGTTTGTGTCGTTCTGCACTATATCGTACCCAAATAGCACATTTCCGTCGAGAAATGACGATACCAGTGACGGTTTAACAATTACAGCCCGATTTGACCCATTTCTCACTGAAAACGCACTCCCTTGCACGATTTTGCTCCGGTTTGTATTGTTCTGCACTATATCGGACCCAAATAGCACATTTCCGTCGAGACTTTGACGATATCAGCGACCTTTTAACAATTACAGCCCGATTTGACACATTTCACGCTAAAAACGCACTCCCTTGTACGATTTTGCTCCGGTTTGTGTCGTTTTGCACTAATTCGGACCCAAATAGCTCATTTCCTTCTAGAGTTTGACGATATCAGTAACGGTTCAACATTTACAGCCCGATTTGACACATTTCTCGCTGAAAACGCACTCCCTTGCACGATTTTGCTCCGGTTTGTGGCGTTCTGCACTATTTCGGACCCAAACAGCACATTTCCGTCGAGAGTTTGACGATATCAGTGACGGTTTAACAATCACAGCCCGTTTTGACCCATTTCTCGCTGTAAACGCACGCCCTTGAACGATTTTCCTCCGGTTAGTGTCGTTCTGCACTATATCGGACACAAATAGCAGATTTCCGTCGAGCGTTTGACGATATCAGTGACGGTTTAACAATTACAGCACGATTTGACCCATTTCTCGCTGAAAACGCACTCCCTTCCATGATTTTGTTCCGGTTTGTGTCGTTCTGCACTATATCGTACCCAAATAGCACATTACCGTCGAGAGTTTGACGATATCAGTGACGGTTTAACAATTACAGCCTGATTTGCCCCATTTCTCGCTGAAAACGCCCTTCCTTGCACGATTTTGTTTCGGTCTGTCTCGTTCTGCACTATATCGGACCCAAATAGCACATTTCCGTCGAGAGTATGACGATATCACCCACGGTTCAGCAATTACAGCCCGATTTCACCCATCCTCGCTGAAAAAGCACTCCCTTGTACGATTTTGCTCCGGTTTGTGCCGTTCTGACCTACATCGGACCCAACTAGCACATTTCCGTCGACAGTTTGACGATATCAGTGACGGTTTAACAATTACAGCCCGATTTGACACATTTCTCGCTGTAAACGCACTTCCTTGCACGATTTTGCTTCGGTTTGTCTCGTTCTGCACTATATCGGACCCAAGTAGGACATCTCCGTCGAGAGTTTGACGATATCAGTGTCGGTTTAACAATTACAGCCCGATTTGACCCATTTCTCGCTGAAAACGCACTCCCTTGCACGATTTTGTTCCGGTTTGTATCGGTCTGCACTGTAACGTACCCAAATAGCACATTTCCGTCGAGAGTTTGACGATATCAGTGACGGTTTAACAATTACAGCCCGATTTGTCCCATTTCTCGCTGAAAACGCTCTCCCTTGCACGATTTTGGTCCTGTTTGTGTCGTTCTGCACTGTATCGGACCCAAATAGCACATTTCCGTCGAGAGTTTGACGATATCAGTGACGATTTAAGAGTTACAGCCCGATTTCACGCATTTCTCGCTGAAAACGCACTCCCTTGCACGATTTTGCTCCGGTTTGTGTCGTTCTGACCTATATCGGACCCAAATAGCACATTTCCGTCGACAGTTTGACGATATCAGTGACGGTTTAACAATTACAGCCCGATTTGACCCATTTCTCGCAGAAAACGCTCTGCCTTACACGATTTTGCTCCGGTTTGTGTTGTTCTGCACTATATCGCACCCAAATAGCCCATCTCCGTCGAGACTTTGACGATATCAGTGACGGTTGAACAATTACAGCCCGATTTGTCCCATTTCTCGCTGTAAACGCACTCCCTTGAACGATTTTGCTCCGGTTTGGGTCGTTCTGCACTACATCGGACCCAAATAGCTCATTTCCTTCGAGAGTTTGACGATATCAGTGACGGTTTAGCAATTACAGCCCGATTTGACACATTTCTCGCTGAAAACGCTCTCCCTTGCACGATTTTGCTCCGGTTTGAATTGTTCTGCACTATACCGGACCCAAATAGCACATTTCCGTCGAGACTTGGACGATATCAGCGACCGTTTAACAATTACAGCCCGATTTGACACATTTCTCGCTAAAGACGCACACCCTTGTACGATTTTGCTCCGGTTTGGGTCGTTCTGCACTATATCGAACCCATATAGCACATCTCCGTCGGGAGTTTGACGATCTCAGCGACGGTTCAACAATCACACCCCGATTTGACCCATATCTCGCTGTAAACGCGCTCCCTTGCCCGAATTTGCTCCAGTTTGGGTCGTTCTGCACTACATCGTACCCAAATAGCACATTTCCGTCGAGAGTTTGACGATATCACCGATGGTATAACAATTACAGCACGATTTGACCCATTTCTCGCTGAAAACGCACTCCCTTGCACGATTTTGCTCCGGTTTGTGTCGTTCTGCACTATATCGGACCCATATAGCACATTTCCGTCGAGAGTTTGACGATATCAGTGACGGTTTAACAATCACAGCCCGATTTGCCCCATTTCTCGCTGAAAACGCACTTCCGTGCACGATTTTGCTTCGGTTTGTCTCGTTCTGCACTGTATCGGACCCAAATAGCACATTTCCATCGAGACATTGACAATATCAGTGACGGTTTAACAATTACAGCCCGATTTAACACATTTCTCGCTGAAAATGCACTCCCTTGCACGATTTTGCTCCGGTTTGTGTTGTTCTGCACTATATCGGACCCAAATAGCACATTTCCGTCGAGAGTTTGACGATATCAGGGACCGTTTAACAATTACAGCCCGATTTGGCACATTTCTCGCTAAATACGCACTCCCTTGTACGATTTTGCTCCGGTTTGTGTCGTTCGGACCTATATCGGACGCAAGTAGCACATTTCCGTCGACAGCTTGACGATATCAGCGACGGTTCAACAATTACAGCCCGATTTGTCCCATTTCTCGCTGAAAACGCACTCCCGCGCACGATTTTGCTCCGGTTTGTGTTGTTCTGTACTATATCGGTCCCAAATAGCACATTTTCGTCGAGAGTTTGACGATATCAGTGACGGTTTAACAATTACAGCCCGATTTGACCCATTTCTCGCTGAAAACGCTCTCCATTGCACGATTTTACTCCGGTTTGTGTTGTTCTGCACTACATCGCACCCAAATAGCACATCTCCGTCGAGACTTTGACGATATCAGCGACGGTTCAGCAATTACAGCCCGATTTGACCCATTTTTCGCTGAAAACGCACTCCCTTGCACGATTTTGCTTCGGTTTGTCTCGTTCTGCACTATATCGGACCCAAGTAGGACATCTCCGTCAAGAGTTTGACGATGTCAGTGTCGGTTTAACAATTACAGCCTGATTTGGCCCATTTCTCGCTGAAAACGCACTCCCTTGCTCGATTTTGTTCCGGTTTGTATCGGTCTGCACTGTATCGTACCCAGATAGCACATTTCCGTCCAGAGTTTGACGATATCAGTGACGGTTTAACAATTACAGCCCGATTTGACCCATTTCTCGCTGAAAACGCTCTCCATTGCACGATTTTACTCCGGTTTGTGTTGTTCTGCACTACATCGCACGCAAATAGCACATCTCCGTCGAGACTTTGACGATATCAGCGACGGTTCAACAATTACAGCCCGATTTGACACATTTCTCGCTGAAAACGCACTCCCTTGCACGATTTTGCTCCGGTTTGTGTTGTTCTGCACTATAACGCACCCAAATAGCACATCTCCGTCGAGACTTTGACGATATCAGCGACGGTTCAACAATTACAGCCCGATTTGACACATTTCTCGCTGAAAACGCACTCCCATGCTCGATTTTGCTCCGGTTTGTGTCGTTCTGCACTATATCGGACCCAAATAGCACACTTCCGTCGAGAGTTTGACGATATCGGTGACGGCTTAACAATTACAGCCCGATTTGGCACATTTCTCGCTGAAAACGCACTCCCTTGCACGATTTTGCTGCGGTTTGGTTCGTTTTGCGCTACTTCGGACCCAAATAGCACATTTCCGTCCCGAGTTTGACGATATCAGCCACGGTTCAACAATTACAGCCCGATTCGACGCATTTCTCACTGAAAACGCACTCCCTTGCACGATTTTGCTCCGGTTTGTGTTGTTCTGCACTGTATCGGACCCAAATAGCTCATTTCCGTCGAGACTTTGACGATAACAGCGACGGTTCAACAATTACAGCCCGATTTGGCGCATTTCTCGCTGAAAACGCACTCTCTTGCACGATTTTGCTCCGGTTTGTGGCGTTCTGACCTATATCGGACCCAAATAGCACATTTCCGTCGAGAGTTTGACGATATCAGCGACGGTTCAACAATTACAGCCCGATTTGACCCATTTCTCGCTGCAAACGCACTTCCTTGAACGACTTTGCTCCGGTTTGTGTTGTTCTGCACTATACCGGACCCAAGTAGCACATTTCCGTCGAGACTTTGACGATATCAGCGACGGTTCAACAATTACAGCCCGATTTGACCCATTTCTCACTGAAAACGCACTCCCTTGCACGATTTTGCTCCGGTTTGTATTGTTCTGTACTATATCGGACCCAAATAGCACATTTCCGTCAAGACTTTCACGATAACAGCCACGGTTCAACAATTACAGCCCGATTAGACGCATTTCTCACTGAGACCGCACTCCCTTGTACGATTCTGCTCCTGTTTGTGTCGTTTTGCACTATTTCGAACCCAAATAGCACATTTCCGTCCAGAGTTTGACGACATCAGTGACGGTGTAACAATTACAGCCTGATTTGACCCATTTCTCGCTGAAAACGCACTCCCTTGCACGATTTTGCTCCGGTTTGGTTCGTTTTGCGCTACTTCGGACCCAAATAGCACATTTCCGTCGAGAGTTTGACGATATCAGCGACGGTTCAACAATTACAGCCCGATTTGACCCATTTCTCGCTGTAAACGCACTTCCTTGGACGACTTTGCTCCGGTTTGTGTTGTTCTGCACTATATCGGACCGAAGTAGCACATTTCCGTCGAGACTTCGACGATATCAGCGACGGTTCAACAATTACAGCCCGATTTGACCCATTTCTCCCTGAAAACGCACTCCCTTGCACGATTTTGCTCTGGTTTGTATTGTTCTGCACTACATCGGACCCAAATAGCACATTTCCGTCGAGACTTTGACGATATCAGTGCCGGTTTAACAATTACAGCCCGATTTGGGGCATTTCTCGCTGAAAACGCACTCCCTAGCACGATTTTGCTCCGGTTTGTGTTGTTCTGTACTATATTGGACCCAAATAGCACATTTCCGTCGAGAGTTTGACGATATCAGCGACGGTTCAACAATTACAGCCCGATTTGACCCATTTCTCGCTAAATGCGCACTCCCTTGTACGATTTTGCTCCGGTTTGTGTCGTTCTGACCTATATCGGACCCAAGTAGCACATTTCCGTCGACAGTTTGACGATATCAGCGACGGTTCAACAATTACAGCCCGATTTGTCCCATTTCTCGCTGAAAACGCACTCCCGTGCACGATTTTGCTCCGGTTTGTGTTGTTCTATACTATATCGGTCCCAAATAGCACATTTTCGTCGAGAGTTTGACGATATCAGTGACGGTTTAACAATTACAGCCCGATTTGACGCATTTCTCGCTGAAAACGCACTCCCTTGCACGATTTTGCTCCGGTTTGTATTGTTCTGTACTATATCGGATCCAAATAGCACATTTCCGTCGAGACTTTGACGATATCAGTGACGGTTTAACAATTACAGCCCGATTTAACACATTTCTCGCCGAAAACGCACTCCCTTGAACGACTTTGCTCCGGTTTGTGTATTTCTGCACTATACCGGACCCAAGTAGCACATTTCCGTCGAGACTTTGACGATATCAGCGACGGTTCAACAATTACAGCCCGATTTGACCCATTTCTCACTGAAAACGCACTCCCTTGCACGATTTTGCTCCGGTTTGTATTGTTCTGTACTATATCGGACCCAAATAGCACATTTCCGTCAAGACTTTCACGATAACAGCCACGATTCAACAATTACAGCCCGATTAGACGCATTTCTCACTGAGAACGCACTCCCTTGTACGATTCTGCTCCTGTTTGTGTCGTTTTGCACTATTTCGAACCCAAATAGCACATTTCCGTCGAGAGTTTGACGACATCAGTGACGGTGTAACAATTACAGCCTGATTTGACCCATTTCTCGCTGAAAACGCACTCCCTTGCACGATTTTGCTCCGGTTTGGTTCGTTTTGCGCTACTTCGGACCCAAATAGCACATTTCCGTCGAGAGTTTGACGATATCAGTGACGGTTTAACAATTACAGCCCGATGTGACTCATTTCTCGTTGAAAACGCACTCCCTTGCACGATTTTGCTCCGGTTTGCGTCGTTTTGCACTATTTCGGACCCAAATTGCACATTTCCGTCACGAGTTTGACGATATCAGCCACGGTTCAACAATTACAGCCCGAATTGACCCATTTCTCGCTGAAAACGCTCTCCCTTGTACGATTTTGCTCCAGTTTGTGTCGTTTTGCACTATTTCGGACCCAAATAGCACATTTCCGTCCAGAGTTTGACAATATCAGTGACCGTTTAACCATTACAGCCAGATTTGACACATTTCTCGCTAAAAACGCACTCCCTTGTACGATTTTGCTCCGGTTTCTGTCGTTTTGCACCATTTCGGACCCAAACAGCTCATTTCCGTTCAGAGTTTGACGATATCAGTGACGGTTGAACAATTACAGCCCGAATTGGCACATTTCTCGCTGAAAACGCACTCCTTTGCACGATTTGCTCCGGTTTGTGTCGTTCTGACCTATATCGGAACCAAGTAGCACATTTCCGTCTACAGATTGACGATATCAGCGACGGTTCAACAATTACAGCCCGAACTGACCCATTTCTCGCTGAAAACGACCTCCCTTGCACGATTTTGCTGCGGTTTGCATCGTTTTGCACTTTTTCGGACACAAATTGCACATTTCCGTCCCGAGTTTGACGATATCAGCGACGCTTCAACAATTACTGCCCGATCTGACCTAATTCTCGCTGAAAACGCGCTCGCTTGCACGATTTTGCGCCGGTTTGTATCGGTCTGCACTGTATCCTACCCAAATAACACATTTCCGTCGAGAGTTTGATGATATCAGTGACGGTTTAACAATTACAGCACGATTTGACCCGTTTCTCACTGAAAACGCACTCCCTTGCACGATTTTGCTCCGGTTTGTGTTGTTCTGCACTGTATCGGACACAAATAGCTCATTTCCGTCGAGACTTTGACGACATCAGTGGCGGTTTAACAATCACAGCCCGATTTGACCAATTTCTCGCTGAAAACGCACTCCCTTGCACAATTTTGCTACGGTTTGTGTCGTTCTGCACTATATCGGTCCCATATAGCACATTTCCGTCGAGAGTTTGACGATATCAGTGACGGTTTAACAATCACAGCCCGATTTGACCCATTTCTCGCTGAAAACGTACTCCCTTGCACGATTTTGCTCCGGTTTGTGTCGTTCTGACCTATATCGTACCCAAATAGCTCATTTCCGTCGAGACATTGTCGATATCAGTGGCGGTATAACAATTACAGCCCGATTGGAACCATTTCCGCTGTAAACGCACTCCCTTGTACGATTTTGCTCCGGTTTGTGTCGTTTTGCACTATTTCGGACCCAAATAGCACATTTCCGTCCAGAGTTTGACAATATCAGTGACCGGTTCAACAATCACAGCCCGATTTGACGCATATCTCGCTTAAAACGCACTCCCTTGTATGATTTTGCTACTGTTTCTGTCGTTTTGCACTATTTCGGACCCAAGTAGCACATTTCCGTCGAGAGTTTGACGATATCAGTCACAGTTTAACAATTGCAGCCCGATTTGTCCCATTTCTCGCTGAAAACGCACTCCCTTGCAAGATTTTGCTCCGGTTTGTGTCGTTCTGCAATATATCGGACCTATATAGCACATTTCCGTCGAGAGTTTCACGATATCAGCGACGGTTTAAAAATTACAGCCCGATTTGACCCATTTCTCGCTGAAAACGCACCCCCTTGTACGATTTTGTTCCGGTTTGTGTCGTTCTGCACTATATCGCACCCAAATAGCCCATCTCCGTCGAGACTTTGACGATATCAGCCACGGTTTAACAATTACAGCCCGATTTGACACATTTCTCGCTGAAAACGCACTCCCTTGTACGGTTTTGCTCCGGTTTGTGTCGTTCTGCACTATATCGTACCCAAATAGCACATTTCCGTCGAGAAATGACGATACCAGTGACGGTTTAACAATTACAGCCCGATTTGACCCATTTCTCACTGAAAACGCACTCCCTTGCACGATTTTGCTCCGGTTTGTATTGTTCTGCACTATATCGGACCCAAATAGCACATTTCCGTCGAGACTTTGACGATATCAGCGACCTTTTAACAATTACAGCCCGATTTGACACATTTCTCGCTAAAAACGCACTCCCTTGTACGATTTTGCTCCGGTTTGTGTCGTTTTGCACTAATTCGGACCCAAATAGCTCATTTCCTTCTAGAGTTTGACGATATCAGTAACGGTTCAACATTTACAGCCCGATTTGACACATTTCTCGCTGAAAACGCACTCCCTTGCACGATTTTGCTCCGGTTTGTGGCGTTCTGCACTATTTCGGACCCAAACAGCACATTTCCGTCGAGAGTTTGACGATATCAGTGACGGTTTAACAATCACAGCCCGTTTTGACCCATTTCTCGCTGTAAACGCACGCCCTTGAACGATTTTCCTCCGGTTAGTGTCGTTCTGCACTATATCGGACACAAATAGCAGATTTCCGTCGAGCGTTTGACGATATCAGTGACGGTTTAACAATTACAGCACGATTTGACCCATTTCTCGCTGAAAACGCACTCCCTTCCATGATTTTGTTCCGGTTTGTGTCGTTCTGCACTATATCGTACCCAAATAGCACATTACCGTCGAGAGTTTGACGATATCAGTGACGGTTTAACAATTACAGCCTGATTTGCCCCATTTCTCGCTGAAAACGCACTTCCTTGCACGATTTTGTTTCGGTCTGTCTCGTTCTGCACTATATCGGACCCAAATAGCACATTTCCGTCGAGAGTATGACGATATCACCCACGGTTCAGCAATTACAGCCCGATTTCACCCATCCTCGCTGAAAAAGCACTCCCTTGTACGATTTTGCTCCGGTTTGTGCCGTTCTGACCTACATCGGACCCAACTAGCACATTTCCGTCGACAGTTTGACGATATCAGTGACGGTTTAACAATTACAGCCCGATTTGACACATTTCTCGCTGTAAACGCACTTCCTTGCACGATTTTGCTTCGGTTTGTCTCGTTCTGCACTATATCGGACCCAAGTAGGACATCTCCGTCGAGAGTTTGACGATATCAGTGTCGGTTTAACAATTACAGCCCGATTTGACCCATTTCTCGCTGAAAACGCACTCCCTTGCACGATTTTGTTCCGGTTTGTATCGGTCTGCACTGTAACGTACCCAAATAGCACATTTCCGTCGAGAGTTTGACGATATCAGTGACGGTTTAACAATTACAGCCCGATTTGTCCCATTTCTCGCTGAAAACGCTCTCCCTTGCACGATTTTGGTCCTGTTTGTGTCGTTCTGCACTGTATCGGACCCAAATAGCACATTTCCGTCGAGAGTTTGACGATATCAGTGACGATTTAAGAGTTACAGCCCGATTTCACGCATTTCTCGCTGAAAACGCACTCCCTTGCACGATTTTGCTCCGGATTGTGTCGTTCTGACCTATATCGGACCCAAATAGCACATTTCCGTCGACAGTTTGACGATATCAGTGACGGTTTAACAATTACAGCCCGATTTGACCCATTTCTCGCAGAAAACGCTCTGCCTTACACGATTTTGCTCCGGTTTGTGTTGTTCTGCACTATATCGCACCCAAATAGCCCATCTCCGTCGAGACTTTGACGATATCAGTGACGGTTTAACAATAACAGTCCGATTTGCCCCATTTCTCGCTGAAAACGCACTTCCGTGCACGATTTTGCTTCGGTTTGTCTCGTTCTGCACTGTATCGGACCCAAATAGCACATTTCCATCGAGACATTGACAATATCAGTGACGGTTTAACAATTACAGCCCGATTTAACACATTTCTCGCTGAAAATGCACTCCCTTGCACGATTTTGCTCCGGTTTGTGTTGTTCTGCACTATATCGGACCCAAATAGCACATTTCCGTCGAGAGTTTGACGATATCAGGGACCGTTTAACAATTACAGCCCGATTTGGCACATTTCTCGCTAAATACGCACTCCCTTGTACGATTTTGCTCCGGTTTGTGTCGTTCGGACCTATATCGGACGCAAGTAGCACATTTCCGTCCAGAGTTTGACGATATCAGTGACGGTTTAACAATTACAGCCCGATTTGACCCATTTCTCGCTGAAAACGCTCTCCATTGCACGATTTTACTCCGGTTTGTGTTGTTCTGCACTACATCGCACGCAAATAGCACATCTCCGTCGAGACTTTGACGATATCAGCGACGGTTCAACAATTACAGCCCGATTTGACACATTTCTCGCTGAAAACGCACTCCCTTGCACGATTTTGCTCCGGTTTGTGTTGTTCTGCACTATAACGCACCCAAATAGCACATCTCCGTCGAGACTTTGACGATATCAGCGACGGTTCAACAATTACAGCCCGATTTGACACATTTCTCGCTGAAAACGCACTCCCATGCTCGATTTTGCTCCGGTTTGTGTCGTTCTGCACTATATCGGACCCAAATAGCACACTTCCGTCGAGAGTTTGACGATATCGGTGACGGCTTAACAATTACAGCCCGATTTGGCACATTTCTCGCTGAAAACGCACTCCCTTGCACGATTTTGCTGCGGTTTGGTTCGTTTTGCGCTACTTCGGACCCAAATAGCACATTTCCGTCCCGAGTTTGACGATATCAGCCACGGTTCAACAATTACAGCCCGATTCGACGCATTTCTCACTGAAAACGCACTCCCTTGCACGATTTTGCTCCGGTTTGTGTTGTTCTGCACTGTATCGGACCCAAATAGCTCATTTCCGTCGAGACTTTGACGATAACAGCGACGGTTCAACAATTACAGCCCGATTTGGCGCATTTCTCGCTGAAAACGCACTCTCTTGCACGATTTTGCTCCGGTTTGTGGCGTTCTGACCTATATCGGACCCAAATAGCACATTTCCGTCGAGAGTTTGACGATATCAGCGACGGTTCAACAATTACAGCCCGATTTGACCCATTTCTCGCTGTAAACGCACTTCCTTGGACGACTTTGCTCCGGTTTGTGTTGTTCTGCACTATATCGGACCGAAGTAGCACATTTCCGTCGAGACTTCGACGATATCAGCGACGGTTCAACAATTACAGCCCGATTTGACCCATTTCTCCTGAAAACGCACTCCCTTGCACGATTTTGCTCTGGTTTGTATTGTTCTGCACTACATCGGACCCAAATAGCACATTTCCGTCGAGACTTTGACGATATCAGTGCCGGTATAACAATTACAGCCCGATTTGGGGCATTTCTCGCTGAAA
>NW_027478313.1:0-32378 GCF_051020975.1 Osmia lignaria lignaria | reverse complement strand
GTTTGTGTTGTTCTGCATTATATTGGACCCAAATAGCACATTTCCGTCTCGAGTTTGACGATATCAGCCACGGTTCAACAATTACAGCCCGATTTGACCCATTTCTCGCTGAAAACGCACCACCTTGCACGATTTTGCTTCGGTTTGTCTCGTTCTGCACTATATCGGACCCAAATAGGACATTTTCGTCGGGAGTTTGACGATATCAGCGTCGGTTTATCAATTACAGCCCGATTTGTCCCATTTCTCACTGAAAACGCACTCCCTCGCACGATTTTGTTCCGGTTTGTATCGGTCTGCACTGTATCGTACCCAAATAGCACATTTCCGTCGAGAGTTTGACGATATCAGTGACGGTTCAACAATTACAGCCCGATTTGGAACATTTCTCGCTGGAAACGCGCTCCCTTGCACGATTTTGCTCCGGTTTGTGTCGTTCTGACCGATATCGGACCCAAATAGCACATTTCCGTCGGGAGTTTGACGATATCAGCGACGGTTCAACAATTACAGCCTGATTTGACCCATTTCTCGCTGTAAACGCACTTCCTTGCACGATTTTGCTTCGGTTTGTCTCGTTCTGCACTATATCGGACCCAAATAGGACATTTTCGTCGGGAGTTTGACGATATCAGCGTCGGTTTATCAATTACAGCCCGATTTGTCCCATTTCTCACTGAAAACGCACTCCCTTGCAGGATTTCGCTCCGGTTTGTGTTGCTCTGTACTACATCGGACCCAAATAGCACATGTCCGTCGAGACTTTGACGATATCAGCGTCCTTTCAACAAATACAGCCCGATTTGACCCATTTCTCGCTGAAAGCGCACTCCCTTGCACGATTTTGCACCGGTTTGGGTCGTTCTGCACTATATCGGACCTATATAGCACATTTCCGTCGAGAGTTTCACGATATCAGTGACGGTTTAACAATTACAGCCCGATTTGTCACATTTCTCGCTGAAAACGCACTCCCTTGCACGATTTTGCTCCGGTTTGTGTCGTTCTGCAATATATCGGACCCAAATAGCACATTTCCGTTGAGACTTTGACGATATCAGTGACGGTTTAACAATTACAGCCCGATTGAACACATTTCTCGCTGAAAACGCACTCCCTTTCACGATTTTGCTCCGGATTGTGAAATTCTGCACTATATCGTACCCAAATAGCACATTTCCGTCGAGAGTTTGACGATATCAGCGACGGTTCAACAATTACAGCCCGATTTGACCCATTTCTCGCTGAAAACGCACTCCCTTGTACGATTTTGCTCCGGTTTGTGTCGTTTTGCACTATTTCGGACCCAAATAGCTCATTTCCATCGAGAGTTTGACGATATCAGTGACGGTTTAACAATTACAGCCCGATTTGGCGCATTTCTCGCTGAAAACGCACTCCCTTGTACGATTTTGCTCCGGTTTGTGTCGTTCTGACCTATATCGGACCGAAATAGCACATTTCCGTCGAGAGTTTGACGATATCGGTGACGGTTTAACAATTACAGCCCGATTTGACCCATTTCTCGCTGTAAACGCACATCCGTGCACGATTTAGCTTCGGCTTATTTCGTTCTGCACTATATCGGACCCAAATAGGACATTTTTGTCGGGAGTTTGACGATATCAGCGTCGGTTTATCAATTACAGCCCGATTTGACCCATTTCTCGCTGCAAACGCACTTCCTTGCACGATTATTTCGGTATGTCTCGTTCTGCACTATATCGGATCCAAATAGGACATTTCCGTCGAGAGTTTGACGGTATCAGCGACGGTTCAACAATTACAGCCCGATTTGACCCATTTCTCGCTCAAAACGCACTCCCTTGCACGACTTTGCTCCGGTTTGTGTCGTTCTGCAGTATATCGTATCTATATAGCACAGTTCCGTCGAGAGTTTCACGATATCAGTGACGGTTTAACAATTACAGCCCGATTTGTCACATTTCTCGCTGAAAACGCACTCCCTTGCACGATTTTGCTCCGGTTTGTGTCGTTCTGCAATATATCGGACCCAAATAGCACATTTCCGTTGAGACTTTGACGATATCAGTGACAGTTTAACAATTACAGCCCGATTGAACACATTTCTCGCTGAAAACGCACTCCCTTTCACGATTTTGCTCCGGATTGTGAAACTCTGCACTATGTCGTACCCAAATAGCACATTTCTGTCGAGAGTTTGACGATATCAGCGACGGTTCAACAATTACAGCCCGATTTGACCCATTTCGCGCTGAAAACGCACTCCGTTGTACGATTTTGCTCCGGTTTGTGTCGTTTTGCACTATTTCGGACCCAAATAGCTCATTTCCATCGAGAGTTTGACGATATCAGTGACGGTTTAACAATTACAGCCCGATTTGGCGCATTTCTCGCTGAAAACGCACTCCCTTGTACGATTTTGCTCCGGTTTGTGTCGTTCTGACCTATATCGGACCGAAATAGCACATTTCCGTCGAGAGTTTGACGATATCAGTGACGGTTTAACAATTACAGCACGATTTGACCCATTTCTCGCTGTAAACGCACTTCCTTGCACGATTTAGCTTCGGTTTCTCTCGTTCTGCACTATATCGGACCCAAATAGGACATTTCCGTCGAGAGTTTGACGATATCAGTGTCGGTTTAACAATTGCAGCCCGGTTTGACCCATTTCTCGCTGAAAACGCACTCCCTTGCACGATTATGCTCCGGTTTGTGTCGTTCTGCAATATATCGGACCCAAATAGCACATTTCCGTTGAGACTTTGACGATATCAGTGACGGTTTAACAATTACAGCCCGATTGAACACATTTCTCGCTGAAAACGCACTCCCTTTCACGATTTTGCTCCGGATTGTGAAGTTCTGCACTATATCGTACACAAATAGCACATTTCCGTCGAGAGTTTGAAGATATCATTGACGGTTTAACAATTACAGCCCGATTTGGCGCATTTCTCGCTGAAAACGCACTCCCTTGTACGATTTTGTTCCGGTTTCTGTCATTTTGCACTATTTCGGAACCAAGTAGCACATTCCCGCCGAGAGTTTGACGATATCAGCGACCGTTTAAGAATTACAGCCCGATTTGACACATTTCTCGCTAAAAACGCACTCCCTTGTATGATTTTGCTCCGGTTTGTGTCGTTTTGCACTATTTCGGACCCAAGTAGCTCATTTCCTTCGAGAGTTTGAAGATATCAGTGACGGTTTAACAATTACAGCCCGGTTTGGCGCATTTCTCGCTGAAAACGCACTCCCTTGTACGATTTTGCTCCGGATTGTGTCGTTCTGACCTATATCGGAAGCAAATAGCACATTTCCGTCGACAGTTTGACGATATCAGTGACGGTTCAACATTTACAGCCCGATTTGACCCGATTCTCGCGGAAATCCCACTCCGTTGCACGATTTTGCTCCGGTTTGTGTCGTTTTGCACTATATCGTACCCAAATAGCACATTTCCATCGAGAGTTTGAGGATATCAGTGACGGTTTAAAAATTACAGCCCGATTTGACCCATTTCTCGTTGAAAACGCACTCCCTTGTACGATTTTGCCCCGGTTTGTGTCGTTTTGCACTATGTCGGACCCAAATAGCACATTTCCGTCGAGACGTTGACGATATCAGTGACGGTTTAACAATTACAGCCCGATTTGACCCATTTCTCGCTGAAAACGCACTCCCCTGAACGATTTTGCACCGGTTTGTATCGTTCTGCACTATATCGGGTCCAAATAGCACATTTCCGTCGAGACTTTGACGATATCAGCGTCCTTTCAACAAATACAGCCCGATTTGACCCATTTCTCGCTGAAAGCGCACTCCCTTGCACGATTTTGCACCGGTTTGGGTCGTTCTGCACTATACCGGACCTATATAGCACATTTCCGTCGAGAGTTTCACGATATCAGTGACGGTTTAACAATTACAGCCCGATTTGTCACATTTCTCGCTGAAAACGCACTCCCTTTCACGATTTTGCTCCGGATTGTGAAATTCTGCACTATATCGTACCCAAATAGCACATTTCCGTCGAGAGTTTGACGATATCAGCGACGGTTCAACAATTACAGCCCGATTTGACCCATTTCTCGCTGAAAAACGCACTCCCTTGTACGATTTTGCTCCGGTTTGTGTCGTTTTGCACTATTTCGGACCCAAATAGCTCATTTCCATCGAGAGTTTGACGATATCAGTGACGGTTTAACAATTACAGCCCGATTTGGAGCATTTCTCGCTGAAAACGCACTCCCTTGTACGATTTTGCTCCGGTTTGTGTCGTTCTGACCTATATCGGACCGAAATAGCACATTTCTGTCGAGAGTTTGACGATATCGGTGACGGTTTAACAATTACAGCCGATTTGACCCATTTCTCGCTGTAAACGCACATCCGTGCACGATTTAGCTTCGGTTTATTTCGTTCTGCACTATATCGGACCCAAATAGGACATTTTCGTCGGGAGTTTGACGATATCAGCGTCGGTTTATCAATTACAGCCCGATTTGACCCATTTCTCGCTGTAAACGCACTTCCTTGCACGATTATATCGGTATGTCTCGTTCTGCACTATATCGGACCCAAATAGGACATTTCCGTCGAGAGTTTGACGATATCAGCGACGGTTCAACAATTACAGCCCGATTTGACCCATTTCTCGCTCAAAACGCACTCCCTTGCACGACTTTGCTCCGGTTTGTGTCGTTCTGCAGTATATCGTATCTATATAGCACACTTCCGTCGAGAGTTTCACGATATCAGTGACGGTTTAACAACTGCAGCCTGATTTGACTCATTCCTCGATGAAAACGCACTCCCTTACACGATTTTGCTCCGGTTTGTGTCGTTCTGCACTATATCGTACCCAAATAGCACATTTCGGTCGAGAGTTTGACGATATCAGTGACGGTTTAACAATTACAGTCCCATTTGACCCATTTCTCGCTGAAAACGCACTCCCTTGCACTATTTTGCTCCGGTTTTTGTTGTTCTGCACTATATCGTACCCGAATAGCACATTTCCGGCGAGAGATTGACGATATCAGTGAAGGTTTAACAATTACAGCCCGATTTGACCCATTTCTCGCTGAGAACGCACTCCCTCGCACGATTTTGCTCCGGTTTGTGTTGTTCTGCATTATTTTGGACCCAAATAGCACATTTCCGTCGAGAGTTTGACGATATCAGCGACGGTTCAACAATTACAGCCCGATTTGCCCCTTTTCTCGCCTAAAACGCACTCCCTTGCACGATTTTGCTCCGATTTGTGTCGTTCTGCACTATATCGTACCCAAATAGCACATTTCGGTCGAGAGTTTGACGATATCAGTGACGGTTTAGCAATTACAGCCCGATTTGACGCATTTCTCGCTGAAAACGCAATCCCTTGCACAATTTTGCTCCGGTTTTTGTTGTTCTGCACTATATCGTACCCGAATAGCACATTTCCGGCGAGAGATTGACGATATCAGTGAAGGTTTAACAATTACAGCCCGATTTGACCCATTTCTCGCTGAGAACGCACTCCCTCGCACGATTTTGCTCCGGTTTGTGTTGTTCTGCATTATTTTGGACCCAAGTAGCACATTTCCGTCGAGAGTTTGACGATATCAGCGACGGTTCAACAATTACAGCCCGATTTGCCCCTTTTCTCGCCTAAAACGCACTCCCTTGCACGATTTTGCTCCGATTTGTGTCGTTCTGCACTATATCGTACCCAAATAGCACATTTCGGTCGAGAGTTTGACGATATCAGTGACGGTTTAGCAATTACAGCCCGATTTGACCCATTTCTCGCGGAAATCACACTCCGTTGCACGATTTTGCTCCGGTTTGTGTCGTTTTGCACTATATCGTACCCAAATAGCACATTTCCATCGAGAGTTTGAGGATATCAGTGACGGTTTAAAAATTGCAGCCCTATTTGACCCATTTCTCGTTGAAAACGCACTCCCTTGTACGATTTTGCCCCGGTTTGTGTCGTTTTGCACTATATCGGACCCAAATAGCACATTTCCGTCAAGACGTTGACGATACCAGTGACGGTTTGACAATTACAGCCCGATTTGACCCATTTCTCGCTGAAAACGCACTCCCCTGCACGATTTTGCACCGGTTTGTATCGTTCTGCACTATATCGGGCCCAAATAGCACATTTCCGTCGAGACTTTGACGATATCAGTGACGGTTTAACAATTACAGCCCGATTTGACCGATTTCTCGCTGTAAACCCACTCCCCTGATCGATTTTGCTCTGGTTTGTATCGTTCTGCACTATATCGGACCCAAATAGCACATTTCCGTCGAGAGTTTGACGATATCAGCGACGGTTCAACAATTACAGCCTGATTTGACCCATTTCTCGCTGTAAACGCACTTCCTTGCACGATTTTGCTTCGGTTTGTCTCGTTCTGCACTATATCGGACCCAAATAGGACATTTTCGTCGGGAGTTTGACGATATCAGCGTCGGTTTATCAATTACAGCCCGATTTGACCCATTTCTCGCTGTAAACGCACTTCCTTGCACGATTATTTCGGTATGTCTCGTTCTGCACTATATCGGACCCAAATAGGACATTTCCGTCGAGAGTTTGACGATATCAGCGACGGTTCAACAATTACAGCCCGATTTGACCCATTTCTCGCAGAAAACGCGCTCCCTTGCACGATTTTGCTCCGGTTTGTGTCGTTCTGACCGACATCGGACCCAAATAGCACATTTCCGTCGGGAGTTTGACGATATCAGCGACGGTTCAACAATTACAGCCCGATTTGACACAAATCTCGCTTAAAACGCACTCCCTCGCACGATTTTGCTCCGGTTTGTGTCGTTCTGCACTATATCGCACCCAAATAGCACATTTCCGTCGAGAAATTGAGGATATCAGTGACGGTTTAACAATTACAGCCCGATTTGACCCATCTCTCGCTGGAAACGCACTCCCTCGCACGATTTTGCTCCGGTTTGTGTCGTTCTGCACTATATCGTACCCAAATAGCACTTTTCCGTCGAGACTTTGACCATATCAGCGACGGTTTAACAATTACAGCACGATTTGACCCATTTCTAGCTGTAAACGCACTGCCTTGAACGATTTTGCTCCGGATTGGGTCGTTCTGCACTATATCGTACCCATATAGCACATTTCCCCGAGAGTTTGACGATATCGGTGACGGTTTAACAATTACAGCCCGATTTGACCCATTTCTCGCTGTAAACGCACTTCCTTGCACGATTTAGCTTCGGTTTCTCTCGTTCTGCACTATATCGGACCTAAATAGGACATTTCCGTCGAGAGTTTGACGATATCAGCGTCCTTTCAACAATTACAGCCCGATTTGACCCATTTCTCGCTGAAAGCGCTCTCCCTTGCACGATTTTGCACCGGATTGGGTCGTACTGCACTATATCGGACCTATGTAGCACACTTCCGTCGAGAGTTTCACGATATCAGTGACGGTTTAACAATTACAGCCCGATTTGTCACATTTCCCGCTGAAAACGCACTCCCTTGCACGATTTTGCTCCGGTTTGTGTCGTCCTGCAATATATCGGACCCAAATAGCACATTTCCGTTGAGACTTTGACGATATCAGTGACGGTTTAACAATTACAGCCCGATTGAACACATTTCTCGCTGAAAACGCACTCCCTTTCACGATTTTGCTCCGGTTTGTGTCGTTGTGCACTACTTCGGACCCAAATAGCTCATTTCCATCGAGAGTTTGACGATATCAGTGACGGTTTAACAATTACAGCCCGAATTGTCACATTTCTCGCTGAGAACGCACTCCCTTGCACGATCTTGCTCCGGTTTGTGTCGTTCTGCAATATATCGGACCCAAATAGCACATTTCCGTTGAGACTTTGACGATATCAGTGACGGTTTAACAATTACAGCCCGATTGAACACATTTCTCGCTGAAAACGCACTCCCTTTCACGATTTTGCTCCGGATTGTGAAATTCTGCACTATATCCTACCCAAATAGCACATTTCCGTCGAGAGTTTGACGATATCAGCGACGGTTCAACAATTACAGCCCGATTTGGCCCATTTCTCGCTGAAAACGCACTCCCTTGTACGATTTTGCTCCGGTTTGTGTCGTTTTGCACTATTTCGGACCCAAATAGCTCATTTCCATCGTGAGTTTGACGATATCAAGTGACGGTTTAACAATTACAGCCCGATTTGGCGCATTTCTCGCTGAAAACGCACTCCCTTGTACGATTTTGCTCCGGTTTGTGTCGTTCTGACCTATATCGGACCGAAATAGCACATTTCCGTCGAGAGTTTGACGATATCGGTGACGGTTTAACAATTACAGCCCGATTTGACCCATTTCTCGCTGTAAACGCACATCCGTGCACGATTTAGCTTCGGTTTATTTCGTTCTGCACTATATCGGACCCAAATAGGACATTTTCGTCGGGAGTTTGACGATATCAGCGTCGGTTTATCAATTACAGCCCGATTTGACCCATTTCTCGCTGTAAACGCACTTCCTTGCACGATTATTTCGGTATGTCTCGTTCTGCACTATATCGGACCCAAATAGGACATTTCCGTCGAGAGTTTGACGATATCAGCGACGGTTCAACAATTACAGCCCGATTTGACCCATTTCTCGCTCAAAACGCACTCCCTTGCACGACTTTGCTCCGGTTTGTGTCGTTCTGCAGTATATCGTACCCAAATAGCACATTTCGGTCGAGAGTTTGACGATATCAGTGACGGTTTAACAATTACAGCCCCATTTGACCCATTTCTCGCTGAAAACGCACTCCCTTGCACTATTTTGCTCCGGTTTGTTGTTCTGCACTATATCGTACCCGAATAGCACATTTCCAGCGAGAGATTGACGATATCAGTGACGGTTTAAGAATTATAGCCCGATTTGACCCATTTATCGCTGAAAACGCACTCCCTCGCACGATTTTGCTCCGGTTTGTGTTGTTCTGCATTATTTTGGACCCAAATAGCACATTTCCGTCGAGAGTTTGACGATATCAGCGACGGTTCAACAATTACAGCCCGATTTGCCCCTTTTCTCGCCTAAAACGCACTCCCTTGCACGATTTTGCTCCGATTTGTGTCGTTCTGCACTATATCGTACCCAAATAGCACATTTCGGTCGAGAGTTTGACGATATCAGTGACGGTTTAGCAATTACAGCCCGATTTGACGCATTCCTCGCTGAAAACGCAATCCCTTGCACAATTTTGCTCCGGTTTTTGTTGTTCTGCACTATATCGTACCCGAATAGCACATTTCCGGCGAGAGATTGACGATATCAGTGAAGGTTTAACAATTACAGCCCGATTTGACCCATTTCTCGCTGAGAACGCACTCCCTCGCACGATTTTGCTCCGGTTTGTGTTGTTCTGCATTATTTTGGACCCAAATAGCACATTTCCGTCTCGAGTTTGACGATATCAGGCACGGTTCAACAATTACAGCCCGATTTGACCCATTTCTCGCTGAAAACGCACTTCCTTGCACGATTTTGCTCCGGTTTGTGTCGTTCTGCACTACATCGTAACCAAATAGCACATTTCCGTCGAGAGTTTGACGATATCAGTGACGGTTTAACAATTACAGCCCGATTTGACCCATTTCTCGCAGAAAACGCGCTCCCTTGCACGATTTTGCTCCGGTTTGTGTCGTTCTGACCGACATCGGACCCAAATAGCACATTTCCGTCGGGAGTTTGACGATATCAGCGACGGTTCAACAATTACAGCCCGATTTGACACAAATCTCGCTTAAAACGCACTCCCTCGCACGATTTTGCTCCGGTTTGTGTCGTTCTGCACTATATCGCACCCAAATAGCACATTTCCGTCGAGAAATTGAGGATATCAGTGACGGTTTAACAATTACAGCCCGATTTGACCCATCTCTCGCTGGAAACGCACTCCCTCGCACGATTTTGCTCCGGTTTGTGTCGTTGTGCACTATATCGTACCCAAATAGCACTTTTCCGTTGAGACTTTGACCATATCAGCGACGGTTCAACAATTACAGCCCGATTTGACACATATTTCGCGGAAAACGCACTCCCTTGCACGATTATGCTCCGGTTTGTGTCGTTCTGCACTATATCGGACCCAAATAGCACATTTCCGTCGAGAGTTTGACGATATCAGTGACGGTTTAACAATTACAGCACGATTTGACCCATTTCTCGCTGTAAACGCACTGCCTTGAACGATTTTGCTCCGGATTGGGTCGTTCTGCACTATATCGTACCCATATAGCACATTTCCCCCGAGAGTTTGACGATATCGGTGACGGTTTAACAATTACAGCCCGATTTGACCCATTTCTCGCTGTAAACGCACTTCCTTGCACGATTTAGCTTCGGTTTCTCTCGTTCTGCACTATATCGGACCCAAATAGGACATTTCCGTCGAGAGTTTGACGATATCAGTGTCGGTTTAACAATTGCAGCCCGGTTTGACCCATTTCTCGCTGAAAACGCACTCCCTTGCACGATTATGCTCCGGTTTGTGTCGTTCTGCAATATATCGGACCCAAATAGCACATTTCCGTTGAGACTTTGACGATATCAGTGACGGTTTAACAATTACAGCCCGATTGAACACATTTCTCGCTGAAAACGCACTCCCTTTCACGATTTTGCTCCGGATTGTGAAATTCTGCACTATATCCTACCCAAATAGCACATTTCCGTCGAGAGTTTGACGATATCAGCGACGGTTCAACAATTACAGCCCGATTTGGCCCATTTCTCGCTGAAAACGCACTCCCTTGTACGATTTTGCTCCGGTTTGTGTCGTTCTGACCTATATCGGAAGCAAATAGCACATTTCCGTCGACAGTTTGACGATATCAGTGACGGTTCAACATTTACAGCCCGATTTGACCCATTTCTCGCTGAAAACGCACTCCCCTGCACGATTTTGCTCCGGTTTGTATCGTACTGCACTGTATCGGACCCAAATAGCACGTTTCCGTCGAGAGTTCGACGATATCAGCGACGGTTCAACAATTACAACCCGATTTGACCCATTTTTCGATGTAAACGCGCTTCCTTGCACGATTTTGCTTCGGTTTGTCTCGTTCTGCACTATATCGGACCCAAATAGGACATTTCCGTCGAGAGTTTGACGATATCAGTGTCGCTTTAACAATTACAGCGTGATTTGACCCATTTCTCGCTGAAAACGCACTCCCTTGCACGATTTTGTTCCAGTTTGTATCGGTCTGCACTGTATCGTACACAAATAGCACATTTCCGTCGAGAGTTTGACGATATCAGTGACGGTTTTACAATTACAGCCCGATTTGACACATTTCTCGCTGAAAACGCTCTCCCCTGCACGATTTTGTTCCGGTTTGTGTTGTCCTGCACTATATCGCACCCAAATAGCACATCTCCGTCGAGACTTTGACGATATCAGCGACGGTTCAACAATTACAGCCCGATATGACCCATTTCTCGCTGAAAACGCACTCCCTTGCACGATTCTGCTCCGGTTTGTGTCATTTTGTACTATTTCGGACCCAAATAGCACATCTCCGTCGAGAGTTTGACGACATCAGTGACGGTTCAACAATTACAGCCCGATTTGTCCCATTTCTCGCTGAAAACGCACTCCCTTGCACGATTTTGCTGCGGTTTGTGGCGTTCTGCACTATTTCGGACCCAAGTAGTACATTTCCGTCGAGAGATTGACGATATCAGTGACGGTTTAACAATTACAGCCCGATTTGACCCATTTCTCGCTGAAAACGCTCTCCCTTGTACGATTTTGCTCCGGTTTGTGTCGTTTTACACTATTTCGGAACCAAGTAGCTCATTTCCGTCGAGAGTTTGACGGTATCAGTGACGGTTTAACAATTATAGCCCGATTTGACCCATTTCTCTCTGAAAACGCACTCCTTTGTACGATTCTGCTGCGGTTTGCGTCGTTTTGCACTATTTTGGACGCAAATAGCACATTTCCGTCGACAGTTTGACGATATCAGTGACGGTTTAAGAATTACAGCCCGATTTCACCCATTTCTCGCTGAAAACGCACTCCCTTGTACGATTTTGCTCCGGTTTGTGTCGTTGGGCACTATGTCGTACCCAAATAGCACATTTCCGTCGAGAAATGACGATATCAGTGACGGTTTAACAATTACAGCCCGATTTGACACTTTTCTCGCTAAAAACGCACTCCCTTGTACGATTTTGCTCCCGTTTTTGTCGTTTTGCACTATTTCGGACCCAAATAGCTCATTTCCTTCGAGAGTTTGACGATATCAGCGACGGTTCAACAATTACAGCCCGATTTAACACATTTCTCGGTGATAACGCACTCCCTTGCACGATTTTGCTTCGGTTTGTGTCCTTCTGCACTATATCGTACCCAAATAGCACATTTCCGTCGAGAGTTTGACTATATCAGCGACGGTTCAACAATTACACCCCGATTTGTCCCATTTCTCGCTGAAAACGCACTCCCTTGCACGATTTTGCTCCGCTTTGTGTTGTTCTGCACTCTATCGTACCCAAATAGCACATTTCCGTCGAGAGTTTGACGATATCAGCGACGGTTCAACAATTACAGCCCGATTTGACTCATTTCTCGCTGAAAACGCACTCCCTTGTACCATTTGGTTCCGGTTTGTATCGGTCTGCACTGTATCGTACCCAAATAGCACATTCCCGCCGAGAGTTTGACGATATCAGCAACCGTTTAACAATTACACCCCGATTTGACACATTTCTCGCTAAAAACGCACTCCCTTGTACGATTTTGCTCCGGTTTGTGTCGTTTTGCACTATTTCGGACCCAAATAGCTCATTTCCTTCGAGAGTTTGACGATATCAGAGGCGGTTTAACAATTACAGCCCGATTTGACCCATTTCTCTCTGAAAACGCTCTCCCTTGTACGATTTTGCACCGGTTTGTGTCGTTTTGCACTATTTCGGACCCAAGTAGCACACTGCCGTCGAGAGTTTGACGATATCAGCGACCGTTTAACAATTACAGCCCGATTTGACACATTTCTCGCTAAAAACGCACTCCCTTGTACGATTTTTCTCCGGTTTGTGTCGTTCTGACCTATATCGGACCCAAATAGCACATTTCCGTCTACAGTTTGACGATATCAGTGACCGTTCAACATTTACAGCCCGATTTGACAGATTTCTCGCGGAAAACGCACTCCCTTGCACGATTTTACTCCGGTTTGTGTCGTTTTGCACTATTTCGGACCCAAATAGCACATTTCCGTCCAGAGTTTGACAATATCAGTGACCGCCTAACAATTACAGCCTGATTTGTCCCATTTCTCGCTGTAAACGCACTCCCTTGCACGATTTTGTTCCGGTTTGTATCGGTCTGCTCTGTATCGTACCCAAATAGCACATTCCCGTCGAGAGTTTGACGATATCAGTGACGGTTTAACAATTACAGCCCGATTTGACCCATTTCTGGCTGAAAACGCTCTCCCTTGTGCGATTTTGCTCCGGTTTGTGTCGTTTTGCACTATTTCGGACCCAAATAGGACATTTCCGTCGAGAGTTTAACGATATCAGTGTCGGTTTAACAATTACAGCATGATTTGACACATTTCTCGCTGAGAACGCACTCCCTTGCACGATTATGCTCCGGTTTGTGTCGTACTGCACTATATCGGACCCAAATAGCACATTTCCGTCCAGACTTTGACGATATCAGTGATGGTTTAACAATTACAGCCCGATTTGACCCATTTCTCGCTGTAAACGCACTTCCTTGCACGATTTTGCTCCGGTTTGTGTCGTTCTGCACTATATCGTACCCAAATAGCACATTTCCGTCGAGAGTTTGACGATATCAGTGTCGGTTTAACAATTTCAGCCCGATTTGACCCATTTCTCGCTGTAAACTAACTTCCTTGCACGATTTTGCTTCGGTTTGTCTCGTTCTGCACTATATCGGACCCAAATAGGACATTTCCGTCGAGAGTTTGACGATATCAGTGTCGGTTTAACAATTACAGCATGATTTGACACATTTCTCGCTGAGAACGCACTCCCTTGCACGATTTTGCTACGGTTTGTGGCGTTCTGCACTATTTCGGACCCAAATAGCACATTTCCGTCGAGAGTTTGACGATATCAGTGACGGTTTACCAATTACAGCCCGATTTGACCCATTTCTCTCTGAAAACGCTCTCCCTTGTACGATTTTGCACCGGTTTGTGTCGTTTTGCACTATTTCGGACCCAAGTAGCACACTGCCGTCGAGAGTTTGACGATATCAGCGACCGTTTAACAATTACAGCCCGATTTGACACATTTCTCGCTAAAAACGCACTCCCTTGTACGATTTTTCTCCGGTTTGTGTCGTTCTGACCTATATCGGACCCAAATAGCACATTTCCGTCTACAGATTGACGATATCAGTGACCGTTCAACATTTACAGCCCGATTTGACAGATTTCTCGCGGAAAACGCACTCCCTTGCACGATTTTACTCCGGTTTGTGTCGTTTTGCACTATTTCGGACCCAAATAGCACATTTCCGTCCAGAGTTTGACAATATCAGTGACCGCCTAACAATTACAGCCCGATTTGACACATTTCTCGATAAAAACGCACTCCCTTGTACGATTTTGCTTCGGTTTGTGTCGTTCTGCACTATATCGGACCCAAATAGCACATTTCCGCCGAGAGTTTGACGATATCAGTGACGGTTTAACAATTACAGCCCGATTTAGCACATTTCTCGCTGTAACCGCACTTCCTTGAACGATTTTGCTCCGGTTTGTGTTGTTCTGCACTATATCGGACCCAAATAGCACATTTCCGTCTAGAGATTGATGATATCAGTGACGGTTTAACAATTACAGCCTGATTTGACCCATTTCTCGCTGTAAACGCACTTCATTGCACGATTTAGCTTCGGTTTGTCTAGTTCTGCACTATATCGTACCCAAATAGCACATTTCCGTCGAGAGTTTGACGATCTCAGCGACGGTTCAACAATCACAGCCCGATTTGTCCCATTTCTCACTGTTAACGCACCTCCTTGAACGACTTTGCTCCGGTTTGTGGCGTTCTGCACTATATCGGACCCAAATAGCACATTTCCGTCGAGACTTTGACGATATCAATGACGGTTTAACAATTACAGCCCGATTTGACGCATTTATCGCTGTAAACGCACTTCCTTGCACGATTTTGCTTCGGTTTGTCTCGTTCTGCACTATATCGGACGCAAATAGCGCATTTCCTTCGAGAGTTTGACGATATCAGTGGTGGTTTAACAATTACCGCCCGATTTCACGCATTTCTCGCTGAAAACGCACGCCCTTGTACGATTTTGCTCCGCTTTGTGTCGTTCTGACCTATATCGGATCCAAATAGCACATTTCCGTCGAGAGTTTGACGATATCAGTGACGGTTTAACAATCACAGCCCGATTTGACCCATTTCTCGCTGTAAACGCACTTCCTTGCACGATTTTGCTCCGGTTTGTGTCGTTCTGCACTATATCGTACCCAAATAGCACATTTCCGTCGAGACTTTGACGATATCAGAGCCGGTTTAACAATTACAGCCCGATTTGGCACATTTCTCGCTGAAAACGCACTCCCTTGCACGATTTTGCTCCGGTTTGTGTCGTTCTGCACTATATCGTATCCAAATAGCACATTTCCGTCGAGACTTTGACGATATCAGCGACGGTTCAACAATTACAGCCCGATTTGACCCATTTCTCACTGAAAGCGCACACCCTGGCACGATTTTGCACCGGTTTGGGTCGTTCTGCACTATATCGGACGCAAATAGCGCATTTCCTTCGAGAGTTTGACGATATCAGTGACGGTTTAACAATTACAGCCCGATTTGACACATTTCTCGCTGGAAACGCACTCCCTTGCACAATTTTGCTCCGGTTTGTGTCGTTCTGCAATATATGGGACACAAATAGCACATTTCCGTCAAGAGCTTGAATATATCAGCGACGGTTCAACAATTACAGCCCGATTTGACGCATTTCTCGCTGAAAACGCACTCCCTTGCACGATTTTGCTCCGGTTTGTGTCGTTCTGCACTATATCGGACCCAAATAGCTCACTTCCGTCGAGAGTTTGACGATATCAGCCACGGTTCAACAATTACAGCCCGATTGAACACATTTCTCGCTGAAAACGCACTCCCTTTCACGATTTTGCTCGGGATTGTGAAGTTCTGCACTATATCGTACCCAAATAGCACATTTCCGTCGATAGTTTGACGATATCAGCGACGGTTCAACAATTACAGCCCGATTTGACCCATTTCTCGCTGAAAACGTACTCCCGTGCACGATTTTGCTCCGGTTTGGTCGTTCTGACCTATATCGGACGCAAATAGCACATTTCCGTCGAGAATTTGACGATATCAGCGACGGTTCAACCATTACAGCCCGGTTTGACCCATTTCTCGCTGAAAGCGCACTCCCTTGCACGATTTTGCACCGGTTTGGGTCGTTCTGCACTATATCGGACCCATATAGCACATTTCCGTCGAGACTTTGACGATATCAGCGTCGGTTCAACAATTACAGCCCGATTGAACACATTTCTCGCTGAAAACGCACTCCCTATCACGATTTTGTTCCGGATTGTGAAGTTCTGCACTATATCGTACCCAAATAGCACATTTCCGTCGAGACTTTGGCGATATCAGCGACGGTTCAACAATTACAGCCCGATTTGACCCATTTCTCGCTGAAAACGCACTCCCTTGCACGATTTTGCTCCGGTTTGTGTCGTTCTGCGCTACATCGGATCCAAATAGCACATTTCCGTCGAGACTTTGGCGATATCAGCGACGGTTCAACAATTACAGCCCGATTTGACCCATTTCTCGCTGAAAACGCACTCCCTTGCACGATTTTGCTCCGGTTTGTGTTGTTCTGCACTATATCGGACCCAAATAGCACATTTCCGTCGAGAGTTTGACGATATCAGTGACGGTTTAGCAATTACAGCCTTATTTGACCCATTTCTCGCTGAAAACACACTCCCTTGCACGATTTTGTTCCGGTTTGTATCGGTCTGCTCTGTATCGTACCCAAATAGCACATTCCCGTCGGGAGTTTGACGATATCAGTGACGGCTTAACAATTACAGCCCGATTTGACCCATTTCTGGCTGAATACGCTCTCCCTTGTGCGATTTTGCTCCGGTTTGTGTCGTTTTGCAAAATTTCTTTCCCAAGTAGCACATTGCCGTCGAGAGTTTGACGATATCAGCGACCGTTTAACAATTACAGCCGGATTTGACACATTTTCGCTAGAAACGCACTTCCTTATACGATTTTGCTCCGGTTTGTGTCGTTCTGACCTATATCGGACCCAAATAGCACATTTCCGTCGACAGGTTGTCGATATCAGTGACGGTTCAACATTTACAGCCCGATTTGACAGATTTCTCGCGGAAAACGCACTCCCTTGCACGATTTTACTCCGGTTTGTGTCGTTTTGCACTATTTCGGACCCAAATAGCACATTTCCGTCCAGAGTTTGACAATATCAGTGACCGCTTAACAATTACAGCCCGATTTGACACATTTCTCGCTAAAAACGCACTCCCTTGTACGATTTTGCTTCGGTTTGTGTCGTTCTGCACTATATCGGACCCAAATAGCACATTTCCGTCGACAGTTCGACGATATCAGTGACGGTTTAACAATTACAGCCGATTTGACCCATTTCTCATTCTAAACGCACTTCCGTGCACGATTTTGTTTCGGTTTGTCTCGGTCTGCACTCTATCGGATCCAAATAGGACATTTCCGTTAAGAGTTGACGATATCAATGTCGCTTTAACAATTACATCCCGATTTGACCCATTTCTCGCTGAAAACGCACTCACTTGCACGATTTTGCTCCGGTTTGTGTTGCTCTGTACTATATCGGACCCAAATAGCACATTTCCGTCGAGACTTTGACGATATCAGCGTCGGTTCAACAATTACAGCCCGGTTTGGCCCATTTCTCGCTGAAAGCGCACACCCTTGCACGTTTTTGCACCGGTTTGCGTCGTTCTGCACCATATCGGACCCATATAGCACATCTCCGTCGGGAGTTTGACGATCTCAGCGACGGTTCAACCATCGCAGCCCGATTTGACCCATTTCTCGCTGAAAACGCACGCCCTTGCACGAATTTGCTCCGGTTTGTGTCGTTCTGCACTATATCGTATGCAAATAGCACATTTCCGTTGGGAGTTTGACGATATCAGCGACGGTTCAACAATTACAGCCCGATTTGACACATTTCTCGCTGAAAACGCACTCCCTTTCACGATTTTGCTCCGGATTGTGAAGTTCTGCACTATATCGTACCCAAATAGCACATTTCCGTCGAGAGTTTGACGATATCAGCGACGGTTCAACAATTACAGCCCGATTTGACCCATTTCTCGCTGAAAACGCACTCCCTTGTACGATTTTGCTCCGGTTTGTGTCGTTTTGCACTATTTCGGACCCAAATAGATCATTTCCGTCGAGAGTTTGACGATATCAGCGAAGGTTCAACAATTACAGCCTGATTGGACCCATTTCTCGCTGAAAACGTACTCCCTTGCACGATTTTGCTTCGTTTTGTGTCGTTCTGCACTATATCGGACCCAAATAGCACATTTCCGTCGAGAGTTTGACGATATCAGAGCCGGTTTAACAATTACAGCCCGATTTGAACCATTTCTCGCTGAAAACGGACTCCCTTGCACGATTTTGCTCCGGTTTGTGTCGTTCTGCACTATATCGTATGCAAATAGCACATTTCCGTTGGGAGTTTGACGATATCAGCGACGGTTCAACAATTACAGCCCGATTTGACACATTTCTCGCTGAAAACGCACTTCCTTGCACGATTCTGCTCCGGTTTGTGTCGTTCTGCACTACATCGTAACCAAATAGCATATTTCCGTCGACAGTTTGACGATATCAGTGACGGTTTAACAATTACAGCCCGATTTGGCCCATTTCTCGCTCTAAACGCACTTCCGTGCACGATTTTGCTTCGGTTTGTCTCGTTCTGCACTCTATCGGATCCAAATAGGACATTTCCGTCGAGAGTTGACGATATCAATGTCGGTTTAACAATTACAGCCCGATTTGACGCATTTCTCGCTGAAAACGCACTCCCTTGTACGATTTTGCTCCGGTTTGTGTCGTTCTGACCTATATCGGACCGAAATAGCACATTTCCGTCGAGAGTTTGACGATATCAGCGACGGTTCAACAATTACACCCCGATTTGTCCCATTTCACGCTGTAAACGCACCTCCTTGAACGACTTTGCTCCGGTTTGTGTTGTTTTGTACTATATCGGACCCAAATAGCACATTTCCGTCGAGACTTTGACGATATCAGCGACGGTTCAACAATTACAGCCCGATTTGACCCATTTCTCGCTGAAAACGCACTCCCGTGCACGATTTTGCTCCGGTTTGTGTCGTTCTGACCTATATCGGACCCATATAGCACATTTCCGTCGAGACTTTGACGATATCAGCGTCGGTTCAACAATTACAGCCCGATTTGACCCATTTCTCGCTGAAAACGCACTCCCTTGCACGATTTTGCTCCGGTTTGTGTTGTTCTGCACTATATCGGACCCAAATAGCACATTTCCGTCGAGAGTTTGACGATATCAGTGACGGTTTAGCAATTACCGCCTTATTTGACCCATTTCTCGCTGAAAACACACTCCCTTGCACGATTTTGTTCCGGTTTGTATCGGTCTGCTCTGTATCGTACCCAAATAGCACATTCCCGTCGGGAGTTTGACGATATCAGTGACGGCTTAACAATTACAGCCCGATTTGACCCATTTCTGGCTGAATACGCTCTCCCTTGTGCGATTTTGCTCCGGTTTGTGCCGTTTTGCAAAATTTCTTTCCCAAGTAGCACATTGCCGTCGAGAGTTTGACGATATCAGCGACCGTTTAACAATTACAGCCGGATTTGACACATTTTTCGCTAGAAACGCACTTCCTTATACGATTTTGCTCCGGTTTGTGTCGTTCTGACCTATATCGGACCCAAATAGCACATTTCCGTCGACAGTTTGTCGATATCAGTGACGGTTCAACATTTACAGCCCGATTTGACAGATTTCTCGCGGGAAAACGCCCTCCCTTGCACGATTTTGCTACGGTTTGTGGTGTTCTGCACTATTTCGGACCCAAATAGCACATTTCCGTCGAGAGTTTGACGATATCAGTGACGGTTTACCAATTACAGCCCGATTTGACCCATTTCTCTCTGAAAACGCTCTCCCATGTACGATTTTGCACCGGTTTGTGTCGTTTTGCACTATTTCGGACCCAAGTAGCACACTGCCGTCAAGAGTTTGACGATATCAGCGACCGTTTAACAATTACAGCCCGATTTGACACATTTCTCGCTAAAAACGCACTCCCTTGTACGATTTTTCTCCGGTTTGTGTCGTTCTGACCTATATCGGACCCAAATAGAACATTTCCGTCTACAGTTTGACGATATCAGTGACCGTTCAACATTTACAGCCCGATTTGACAGATTTCTCGCGGAAAACGCACTCCCTTGCACGATTTTACTCCGGTTTGTGTCGTTTTGCACTATTTCGGACCCAAATAGCACATTTCCGTCCAGAGTTTGACAATATCAGTGACCGCTTAACAATTACAGCCCGATTTGACACATTTCTCGCTAAAAACGCACTCCCTTGTACGATTTTGCTTCGGTTTGTGTCGTTCTGCACTATATCGGACCCAAATAGCACATTTCCGTCGAGAGTTTGAGGATATCAGTGACGGTTTAAGAATTACAGCCCGATTTCTCGCATTTCTCGCTGAAAACGCACTCGCTTGCACGATTTTGCTCCTGTTTGTGTCGTGCTGCACTATATCGGACCCAAATAGCACATTTCCGCCGAGAGTTTGACGATATCAGTGACGGTTTAACAATTACAGCCCGATTTGAACCATTTCTCGCTGAAAACGGACTCCCTTGCACGATTTTGCTCCGGTTTGTGTCGTTCTGCACTATATCGTATGCAAATAGCACATTTCCGTCGAAAGTTTGACGATATCAGCGACGGTTCAACAATTACAGCCTGATTTGCCCCTTTTCTCGCTGAAAACGTACTCCCTTGCACGATTTTGCTTCGGTTTGTGTCGTTCTGCACTATATCGTACCCAAATAGCACATTTCCGTCGACAGTTCGACGATATCAGTGACGGTTAAACAATTACAGCCCGATTTGACCCATTTCTCATTCTAAACGCACTTCCGTGCACGATTTTGTTTCGGTTTGTCTCGGTCTGCACTCTATCGGATCCAAATAGGACATTTCCGTTAAGAGTTGACGATATCAATGTCGCTTTAACAATTACATCCCGATTTGACCCATTTCTCGCTGAAAACGCACTCACTTGCACGATTTTGCTCCGGTTTGTGTTGCTCTGTACTATATCGGACCCAAATAGCACATTTCCGTCGAGACTTTGACGATATCAGCGTCGGTTCAACAATTACAGCCCGGTTTGGCCCATTTCTCGCTGAAAGCGCACACCCTTGCACGTTTTTGCACCGGTTTGCGTCGTTCTGCACCATATCGGACCCATATAGCACATCTCCGTCGGGAGTTTGACGATATCAGCGACGGTTCAACAATTACAGCCCGATTTGACCCATTTCTCGCTGAAAACGCACTCCCTTGTACGATTTTGCTCCGGTTTGTGTCGTTTTGCACTATTTCGGACCCAAATAGATCATTTCCGTCGAGAGTTTGACGTTATCAGCGAAGGTTCAACAATTACAGCCTGATTGGACCCATTTCTCGCTGAAAACGTACTCCCTTGCACGATTTTGCTTCGGTTTGTGTCGTTCTGCACTATATCGGACCCAAATAGCACATTTCCGTCGAGAGTTTGACGATATCAGAGCCGGTTTAACAATTACAGCCCGATTTGAACCATTTCTCGCTGAAAACGGACTCCCTTGCACGATTTTGCTCCGGTTTGTGTCGTTCTGCACTATATCGTATGCAAATAGCACATTTCCGTTGGGAGTTTGACGATATCAGCGACGGTTCAACAATTACAGCCCGATTTGACACATTTCTCGCTGAAAACGCACTTCCTTGCACGATTCTGCTCCGGTTTGTGTCGTTCTGCACTACATCGTAACCAAATAGCATATTTCCGTCGACAGTTTGACGATATCAGTGACGGTTTAACAATTACAGCCCGATTTGGCCCATTTCTCGCTCTAAACGCACTTCCGTGCACGATTTTGCTTCGGTTTGTCTCGTTCTGCACTCTATCGGATCCAAATAGGACATTTCCGTCGAGAGTTGACGATATCAATGTCGGTTTAACAATTACAGCCCGATTTGACGCATTTCTCGTTGAAAACGCACTCCCTTGTACGATTTTGCTCCGGTTTGTGTCGTTCTGACCTATATCGGACCGAAATAGCACATTTCCGTCGAGAGTTTGACGATATCAGCGACGGTTCAACAATTACACCCCGATTTGTCCCATTTCACGCTGTAAACGCACCTCCTTGAACGACTTTGCTCCGGTTTGTGTTGTTTTGTACTATATCGGACCCAAATAGCACATTTCCGTCGAGACTTTGACGATATCAGCGACGGTTCAACAATTACAGCCCGATTTGACCCATTTCTCGCTGAAAACGCACTCCCGTGCACGATTTTGCTCCGGTTTGTGTCGTTCTGACCTATATCGGACCCATATAGCACATTTCCGTCGAGAGTTTGACGATATCAGCGACGGTTCAACAATTACAGCCCGATTTGACCCATTTCTCGCTGAAAACGCACTCCCTTGTACGATTTTGCTCCGGTTTGTGTCGTTCTGACCTATATCAGCCCGAAATAGCACATTTCCGTCGAAAGTTTGACGATATCAGCGACGGTTCAACAATTACAGCCTGATTTGCCCCTTTTCTCGCTGAAAACGTACTCCCTTGCACGATTTTGCTTCGGTTTGTGTCGTTCTGCACTATATGGGACCCAAATAGCACATTTCCGTCGAGAGTTTGACGATATCAGAGCCGGTTTAACAATTACAGCCCGATTTGGACCATTTCTCGCTGAAAACGGACTCCCTTGCACGATTTTGCTCCGGTTTGTGTCGTTCTGCACTATATCGTATGCAAATAGCACATTTCCGTTGGGAGTTTGACGATATCAGCGACGGTTCAACAATTACAGCCCGATTTGACACATTTCTCGCTGAAAACGCACTTCCTTGCACAATTTTGCTCCGGTCTGTGTCGTTCTGCACTACATCGTAACCAAATAGCACATTTCCGTCGACAGTTCGACGATATCAGTGACGGTTTAACAATTACAGCCCGATTTGACCCATTTCTCGCTCTAAACGCACTTCCGTGCACGATTTTGCTTCGGTTTGTCTCGTTCTGCACTCTATCGGATCCAAATAGGACATTTCCGTTAAGAGTTGACGATATCAATGTCGCTTTAACAATTACATCCCGATTTGACCCATTTCTCGCTGAAAACGCACTCACTTGCACGATTTTGCTCCGGTTTGTGTTGCTCCGTACTATATCGGACCCAAATAGCACATTTCCGTCGAGACTTTGACGATATCAGCGTCGGTTCAACAATTACAGCCCGGTTTGGCCCATTTCTCGCTGAAAGCGCACACCCTTGCACGTTTTTGCACCGGTTTGCGTCGTTCTGCACCATAGCGGACCCATATAGCACATCTCCGTCGGGAGTTTGACGATCTCAGCGACGGTTCAACCATCACAGCCCGATTTGACCCATTTCTCGCTGAAAACGCACGCCCTTGCACGAATTTGCTCCGGTTTGTGTCGTTCTGCACTATATCGTATGCAAATAGCACATTTCCGTTGGGAGTTTGACGATATCAGCGACGGTTCAACAATTACAGCCCGATTTGACACATTTCTCGCTGAAAACGCACTCCCTTTCACGATTTTGCTCCGGATTGTGAAGTTCTGCACTATATCGGACCCAAATAGCACATTTCCGTCGAGAGTTTGACGATATCAGCGACGGTGCAACAATTACAGCCCGATTTGACCCATTTCTCGCTGAAAACGCACTCCCTTGTACGATTTTGCTCCGGTTTGTGTCGTTTTGCACTATATCGTACCCAAATAGCACATTTCCGTCGAGAGTGTGACGATATCAGTGACGGTTCAACAATTACACCCCGATTTGTCCCATTTCTCGCTGAAAACCCACTCCTTTGCACGATTTTGCTCCGGGTTGTGTTGCTCTGTACTATATCGGACCCAAATAGCACGTTTCCGTCGAGACTTTGACGATATCAGCGTCGGTTCAACAATTACAGCCCGATTGAACACATTTCTCGCTGAAAACGCACTCCCTTTCACGATTTTGTTCCGGATTGTGAAGTTCTGCACTATATCGTACCCAAATAGCACATTTCCGTCGAGAGTTTGACGATATCAGCGACGGTTCAACAATTACAGCCCGATTTGACCCATTTCTCGCTGAAAACGCACTCCCTTGTACGGTTTTGCTCCGGTTTGTGTCGTTTTGCACTATTTCGGACACAAATAGATCATTTCCGTCGAGAGTTTGACGATATCAGCGAAGGTTCAACAATTACAGCCTGATTGGACCCATTTCTCGCTGAAAACGTACTCCCTTGCACGATTTTGCTTCGGTTTGTGTCGTTCTGCACTATATCGGACCCAAATAGCACATTTCCGTCGAGAGTTTGACGATATCAGAGCCGGTTTAACAATTACAGCCCGTTTTGAACCATTTCTCGCTGAAAACGGACTCCCTTGCACGATTTTGCTCCGGTTTGTGTCGTTCTGCACTATATCGTATGCAAATAGCACATTTCCGTTGGGAGTTTGACGATATCAGCGACGGTTCAACAATTACAGCCCGATTTGACACATTTCTCGCTGAAAACGCACTTCCTTGCACGATTTTGCTCCGGTTTGTGTCGTTCTGCATTACATCGTAACCAAATAGCATATTTCCGTCGACGGTTTGACGATATCAGTGACGGTTTAACAATTACAGCCCGATTTGGCCCATTTCTCGCTCTAAACGCACTTCCGTGCACGATTTTGCTTCGGTTTGTCTCGTTCTGCACTCTATCGGATCCAAATAGGACATTTCCGTCGAGAGTTGACGATATCAATGTCGGTTTAACAATTACAGCCCGATTTGACCCATTTCTCGCTGAAAACGCACTCACTTGCACGATTTTGCTCCGGTTTGTGTTGCTCTGTACTATATCGGACCCAGATAGCACATTTCCGTTCAGACTTTGACGATATCAGCGTCGGTTCAACAATTACAGCCCGATTTGAACCATTTCTCGCTGAAAACGGACTCCCTTGCACGATTTTGCTCCGGTTTGTGTCGTTCTGCACTATATCGTATGCAAATAGCACATTTCCGTTGGGAGTTTGACGATATCAGCGACGGTTCAACAATTACAGCCCGATTTGACACATTTCTCGCTGAAAACGCACTTCCTTGCACGATTTTGCTCCGGTTTGTGTCGTTCTGCACTACATCGTAACCAAATAGCATATTTCCGTCGACAGTTTGACGATATCAGTGACGGTTTAACAATTACAGCCCGATTTGGCCCATTTCTCGCTCTAAACGCACTTCCGTGCACGATTTTGCTTCGGTTTGTCTCGTTCTGCACTCTATCGGATCCAAATAGGACATTTCCGTCGAGAGTTGACGATATCAATGTCGGTTTAACAATTACAGCCCGATTTGACCCATTTCTCGCTGAAAACGCACTCACTTGCACGATTTTGCTCCGGTTTGTGTTGCTCTGTACTATATCGGACCCAAATAGCACATTTCCGTTGAGACTTTGACGATATCAGCGTCGGTTCAACAATTACAGCCCGGTTTGACCCATTTCTCGCTGAAAGCGCACACCCTTGCACGTTTTTGCACCGGTTTGCGTCGTTCTGCACTATATCGGACCCATATAGCACATCTCCGTCGGGAGTTTGACGATCTCAGCGACGGTTCAACCATCACAGCCCGATTTGACCCATTTCTCGCTGAAAACGCACGCCCTTGCACGAATTTGCTCCGGTTTGTGTCGTTCTGCACTATATCGGACCCATATAGCACATTTCCGTCGAGACTTTGACGATATCAGTGACGGTTTAACAGTTACAGCCCGATTGAACACATCTCTCGCTGAAAACGCACTCCCTTTCACGATTTTGCTCCGGATTGTGAAGTTCTGCACTATATCGTTCCCAAATAGCAGATTTCCGTCGAGAGTTTGACGATATCAGCGACGGTTCAACAATTACAGCCCGATTTGACCCATTTCTCGCTGAAAACGCACTCCCTTGTACGATTTTGCTCCGGTTTGTGTCGTTTTGCACTATTTCGGACCCAAATAGCTCATTTCCATCGAGAGTTTGACGATATCAGTGACGCTTTAACAACTACAGCCCGATTTGACGCATTTCTCGCTGAAAACGCACTCCCTTGTACGATTTTGCTCCGGTTTGTGTCGTTCTGACCTATATCGGACCGAAATAGCACATTTCCGTCGAGAGTTTGACGATATCAGCGACGGTTCAACAATTACACCCCGATTTGTCCCATTTCACGCTGTAAACGCACCTCCTTGAACGACTTTGCTCCGGTTTGTGTTGTTTTGTACTATATCGGACCCAAATAGCACATTTCCGTCGAGACTTTGACGATATCAGCGACGGTTCAACAATTACAGCCCGATTTGACCCATTTCTTGCTGAAAACGCACCCCCTTGCACGATTTTGCTCCGGTTTGTGTTGTTCTGCACTATATCGTACCCAAATAGCACATTTCCGTCGAGAGTTTGACGATATCAGCGACGGTTCAACAATTACAGCCCGATTTGACACATTTCTCGCAGAAAACGCACTCCCGTGCACGATTTTGCTCCAGTTTGTGTTCGTCTGACCTATATCGGACCCAAATAGCACATTTCCGTCGAGAATTTGACGATATCAGCGACGGTTCAACCATTACTGCCCGATTTGACCCATTTCTCGCTGAAAACGTACTCCCGTGCACGATTTTGCTTCGGTTTGTGTCTTTCTGCACTATATCGGACCCAAATAGCACATATCCGTCTCGAGTTTGACGATATCAGCCACGGTTCAACAATTACAGCCCGATTTGACCCATTTCTCGCTGAAAACGCACCCCCTTGCACGATTTTGCTCCGGTTTGTGTTGTTCTGCACTATATCGAACCCAAATAGCACATTTCCGTCGAGACTTTGACGATACCAGTGACGGTTTAACAATTACAGCCCGATTGAACACATTTCTCGCTGAAAACGCACTCCCTTTCACGATTTTGTTCCGGATTGTGAAGTTCTGCACTATATCGTACCCAAATAGCACATTTCCGTCGAGAGTTTGACGATATCAGCGACGGTTCAACAATTACAGCCCGATTTGACCCATTTCTCGCTGAAAACGCACTCCCTTGTACGATTTTGCTCCGGTTTGTGTCGTTCTGACCTATATCAGCCCGAAATAGCACATTTCCGTCGAAAGTTTGACGATATCAGCGACGGTTCAACAATTACAGCCTGATTTGCCCCTTTTCTCGCTGAAAACGTACTCCCTTGCACGATTTTGCTTCGGTTTGTGTCGTTCTGCACTATATCGGACCCAAATAGCACATTTCCGTCGAGAGTTTGACGATATCAGAGCCGGTTTAACAATTACAGCCCGATTTGAACCATTTCTCGCTGAAAACGGACTCCCTTGCACGATTTTGCTCCGGTTTGTGTCGTTCTGCACTATATCGTATGCAAATAGCACATTTCCGTTGGGAGTTTGACGATATCAGCGACGGTTCAACAATTACAGCCCGATTTGACACATTTTCTCGCTGAAAACGCACTTCCTTGCACGATTTTGCTCCGGTTTGTGTCGTTCTGCACTACATCGTAACCAAATAGCATATTTCCGTCGACAGTTTGACGATATCAGTGACGGTTTAACAATTACAGCCCGATTTGGCCCATTTCTCGCTCTAAACGCACTTCCGTGCACGATTTTGCTTCGGTTTGTCTCGTTCTGCACTCTATCGGATCCAAATAGGACATTTCCGTCGAGAGTTGACGATATCAATGTCGGTTTAACAATTACAGCCCGATTTGACCCATTTCTCGCTGAAAACGCACTCACTTGCACGATTTTGCTCCGGTTTGTGTTGCTCTGTACTATATCGGACCCAAATAGCACATTTCCGTTGAGACTTTGACGATATCAGCGTCGGTTCAACAATTACAGCCCGGTTTGACCCATTTCTCGCTGAAAGCGCACACCGTTGCACGTTTTTGCACCGGTTTGCGTCGTTCTGCACTATATCGGACCCATATAGCACATCTCCGTCGGGAGTTTGACGATCTCAGCGACGGTTCAACCATCACAGCCCGATTTGACCCATTTCTCGCTGAAAACGCACGCCCTTGCACGAATTTGCTCCGGTTTGTGTCGTTCTGCACTATATCGGACCCATATAGCACATTTCCGTCGAGACTTTGACGATATCAGTGACGGTTTAACAGTTACAGCCCGATTGAACACATCTCTCGCTGAAAACGCACTCCCTTTCACGATTTTGCTCCGGATTGTGAAGTTCTGCACTATATCGTTCCCAAATAGCACATTTCCGTCGAGAGTTTGACGATATCAGCGACGGTTCAACAATTACAGCCCGATTTGACCCATTTCTCGCTGAAAACGCACTCCCTTGTACGATTTTGCTCCGGTTTGTGTCGTTTTGCACTATTTCGGACCCAAATAGCTCATTTCCATCGAGAGTTTGACGATATCAGTGACGCTTTAACAACTACAGCCCGATTTGACGCATTTCTCGCTGAAAACGCACTCCCTTGTACGATTTTGCTCCGGTTTGTGTGGTTCTGACCTATATCGGACCGAAATAGCACATTTCCGTCGAGAGTTTGACGATATCAGCGACGGTTCAACAATTACACCCCGATTTGTCCCATTTCACGCTGTAAACGCACCTCCTTGAACGACTTTGCTCCGGTTTGTGTTGTTTTGTACTATATCGGACCCAAATAGCACATTTCCGTCGAGACTTTGACGATATCAGCGACGGTTCAACAATTACAGCCCGATTTGGCCCATTTCTTGCTGAAAACGCACTCCCTTGCACGATTATGCTACGGTTTGTGTCGTTCTGCACTATACCGGACCCAAATAGCACATTTCCGTCGAGAGTTTGACGATATCGGTGACGGTTTAACAATTACAGCCCGATTGAACACATTTCTCGCTGAAAACGCACTCCCTTTCACGATTTTGCTCCGGATTGTGAAGTTCTGCACTATATCGTTCCCAAATAGCACATTTCCGTGGAGAGTTTGACGATATCAGCGACGGTTTCAACAATTACAGCCCGATTTGACCCATTTCTCGCTGAAAACGTACTCCCTTGCACGATTTTGCTTGGGTTTGTGTCGTTCTGCACTATATCGGACACAAATAGCACATTTCCGTCTCGAGTTTGACGATATCAGCCACGGTTCAACAATTACAGCCCGATTTGACCCATTTCTAGCTGAAAACGCACCCCCTTGCACGATTTTGCTCCGGTTTGTGTTGTTCTGCACTATATCGTACCCAAATAGCACATTTCCGTCGAGAGTTTGACGATATCAGCGACGGTTCAACAATTACAGCCCGATTTGACACATTTCTCGCAGAAAACGCACTCCCGTGCACGATTTTGCGCCAGTTTGTGTTCGTCTGACCTATATCGGACCCAAATAGCACATTTCCGTCGAGAATTTGACGATATCAGCGACGGTTCAACCATTACTGCCCGATTTGACCCATTTCTCGCTGAAAACGTACTCCCTTGCACGATTTTGCTTCGGTTTGTGTCGTTCTGCACTATATCGGACCCAAATAGCACATTTCCGTCTCGAGTTTGACGATATCAGCCACGGTTCAACAATTACAGCCCGATTTGACCCATTTCTCGCTGAAAACGCACCCCCTTGCACGATTTTGCTCCGGTTTGTGTTGTTCTGCACTATATCGAACCCAAATAGCACATTTCCGTCGAGACTTTGACGATACCAGTGACGGTTTAACAATTACAGCCCGATTGAACACATTTCTCGCTGAAAACGCACTCCCTTTCACGATTTTGCTCCGGATTGTGAAGTTCTGCACTATATCGTACCTAAATAGCACATTTCCGTCGAGAGTTTGACGATATCAGCGACCGTTCAACAATTACCGCCCGATTTGACCCATTTCTCGCTGAAAACGCACTCCCGTGCACGATTTTGCTCCGGTTTGTGTCGTTCTGACCTATATCGGACCCAAATAGCACATTTCCGTCGAGAGTTTGACGATATCAGCGACGGTTCAACAATTACAGCCTGATTTGACCCATTTCTCGCTGAAAACGCACTCCCTTGCACGATTTTGCTCCGGATTGTGAAGTTCTGCACTATATCGTACCCAAATAGCACATTTCCGTCGAGAGTTTGACGATATCAGCGACGGTTCAACCATTACTGCCCGATTTGACCCATTTCTCGCTGAAAACGCACTCCCTTGCACGATTTTGCTTCGGTTTGTATCCTTCTGCACTATATCGTACCCAAATAGCACATTTCCGTCGAGAGTTTGACGATATCAGCGACGGTTCAACAATTACAGCCTGATTTGACCCATTTCTCGCTGAAAACCTACTCCCTTGGACGATTTTGCTCCGGTTTGTGTCGTTCTGCACTACATCGTAACCAAATAGCACATTTCCGTCGAGAGTTTGACGATATCAGCGACGGTTCAACAATTACAGCCTGATTTGACCCATTTCTCGCTGAAAACGCACTCCCTTGCACGATTTTGCTCCGGATTGTGAAGTTCTGCACTATATCGTACCCAAATAGCACATTTCCGTCGAGAGTTTGACGATATCAGCGACGGTTCAACAATTACAGCCCGATTTGACCCATTTCTCACTGAAAACGCACTCCCTGGTACGATTTTGCTCCGCTTTGTGTCGTTTTGCACTATTTCGGACGCAAATAGCTCATTTCCATCGAGAGTTTGACGATATCAGTGACGGTTTAACAATTACAGCCCGATTTGACGCATTTCTCGCTGAAAACGCACTCCCTTGTACGATTTTGCTCCGGTTTGTGTCGTTCTGACCTATATCGGACCGAAATAGCACATTTCCGTCGAGAGTTTGACGATATCAGCGACGGTTCAACAATTACAGCCTGATTTGACCCATTTCTCGCTGAAAACGTACTCCCTTGCACGATTTTGCTTCGGTTTGTGTCGTTCTGCACTATATCGGACCCAAATAGCACATTTCCGTCTCGAGTTTGACGATATCAGCCACGGTTCAACAATTACAGCCCGATTTGACCCATTTCTCCTGAAAACGCACCCCCTTGCACGATTTTGCACCGGTTTGTGTTGTTCTGCACTATATCGAACCCAAATAGCACACTTCCGTCGACACTTTGACGATATCAGTGACGGTTTAACAATTACAGCCCGATTGAACACATTTCTCGCTGAAAACGCACTCCCTTTCACGATTTTGCTCCGGATTGTGAAGTTCTGCACTATATCGTACCTAAATAGCACATTTCCGTCCAGAGTTTGACGATATCAGCGACCGTTCAACAATTACAGCCCGATTTGACCCATTTCTCGCTGAAAACGCACTCCCGTGCACGATTTTGCTCCGGTTTGTGTCGTTCTGACCTATATCGGACCCAAATAGCACATTTCCGTCGAGAGTTTGACGATATCAGCGACGGTTCAACAATTACAGCCTGATTTGACCCATTTCTCGCTGAAAACGCACTCCCTTGCACGATTTTGCTCCGGATTGTGAAGTTCTGCACTATATCGTACCCAAATAGCACATTTCCGTCGAGAGTTTGACGATATCAGCGACGGTTCAACAATTACAGCCCGATTTGACCCATTTCTCACTGAAAACGCACTCCCTGGTACGATTTTGCTCCGCTTTGTGTCGTTTTGCACTATTTCGGACGCAAATAGCTCATTTCCATCGAGAGTTTGACGATATCAGTGACGGTTTAACAATTACAGCCCGATTTGACGCATTTCTCGCTGAAAACGCACTCCCTTGTACGATTTTGCTCCGGTTTGTGTCGTTCTGACCTATATCGGACCGAAATAGCACATTTCCGTCGAGAGTTTGACGATATCAGCGACGGTTCAACAATTACAGCCTGATTTGACACATTTCTCGCTGAAAACGTACTCCCTTGCACGATTTTGCTTGGGTTTGTGTCGTTCTGCACTATA
>NW_027478312.1:15000-20000 GCF_051020975.1 Osmia lignaria lignaria | reverse complement strand
TGGTAATGCTGTGTGGAGATTAATAATAATCCGCAACGGAAAACCGGAACGAGAATAGTCGAGAAAGTATATTCTCGAGGAGCGGTAGACTGCTTTTCAACCGAAGTCATAAAAGAGCCACACGCTCGACGCTACTCCCGACCGGTCCGAGCGAACCGAAAGTGCCTTCCTATAAATACCGAACGGCCGGCCGCTAGGTCGGCGACGCATGGGCTTACGCCCAGGCGTATGCCTGTGCAAACCGCCGTGAGAGCGTACCATCCCGCCGGCACGGTAAAACTTAGACTGAAAATATCGTCGAACATATCCTTTCATTTTATAACGTTCTATACATGAAAATTAATAAATTAACATGCAGGACATAATAAATTCACATTCTCATGTAAATCATGGGTTTAATTAATATTTTAAAAAATTTTAAAACCGCCCAGAACCGATGAGATGAAAATATTAAAACGATATTTTTGCATTTTCTTACGGTAAAACATTAACAAATAAGCGACTATAGCAATATAAAACTCCATTTGTAATTTAATTAATCAAAATTAATATTTTTTTTTGATTTTTCAGCGATCCAGAACCGATGAGACGAAAACATTAAAACGATATTTTTGCATTTTCTTACGACAAAACATTAACAAATACGAGACTATAACAATATAAAACTACATATGTAATTTAATTAATCAAAATTAATAATTTTTTTCGATTTTTCAGTGATCCAGAACCGATAAGTCGAAAATTTTAACAATCATATTTTTGCATTCTGTACCGTGGATCCATCGTTAAACGCTATTAAACTAACGTCCGTGATGGTATAAATGCAGATTTTCGCTCCGTTTAGCCAAAATAACGAACTTTAGGTGCGCTCCGAAATATTTCAAAGTCCCAGCGGCGTATTGCTTCGCCTCTTAGAACCGATTAGTCGAAAATTTTAACAATCATATTTTTGCATTCTGTACCGTGGATCGATCGTTAAACGCTATTAAACTAGCGTCCGTGATGGTATAAATGCAGATTTTCGCTCCGTTTAGCCAAAATAACGAACTTTAGGTGCGCTCCGAAATATTTCAAAGTCCCAGCGGCGTATTGCTTCGCCTCTTAGAACCGATTAGTCGAAAATTTTAACAATCATATTTTTGCATTCTGTACCGTGGATCCATCGTTAAACGCTATTAAACTAACGTCCGTGATGGTATAAATGCAGATTTTCGCTCCGTTTAGCCAAAATAACGAACTTTAGGTGCGCTCCGAAATATTTCAAAGTCCCAGCGGCGTATTGCTTCGCCTCTTAGAACCGATTAGTCGAAAATTTTAACAATCATATTTTTGCATTCTGTACCGTGGATCCATCGTTAAACGCTATTAAACTAACGTCCGTGATGGTATAAATGCAGATTTTCGCTCCGTTTAGCCAAAATAACGAACTTTAGGTGCGCTCCGAAATATTTCAAAGTCCCAGCGGCGTATTGCTTCGCCTCTTAGAACCGATTAGTCGAAAATTTTAACAATCATATTTTTGCATTCTGTACCGTGGATCGATCGTTAAACGCTATTGAACTAACGTCCGTGATGGTATAAATGCAGATTTTCGCTCCGTTTAGCCAAAATAACGAACTTTAGGTGCGCTCCGAAATATTTCAAAGTCCCAGCGGCGTATTGCTTCGCCTCTTAGAACCGATTAGTCGAAAATTTTAACAATCATATTTTTGCATTCTGTACCGTGGATCCATCGTTAAACGCTATTAAACTAACGTCCGTGATGGTATAAATGCAGATTTTCGCTCCGTTTAGCCAAAATAACGAACTTTAGGTGCGCTCCGAAATATTTCAAAGTCCCAGCGGCGTATTGCTTCGCCTCTTAGAACCGATTAGTCGAAAATTTTAACAATCATATTTTTGCATTCTGTACCGTGGATCCATCGTTAAACGCTATTAAACTAACGTCCGTGATGGTATAAATGCAGATTTTCGCTCCGTTTAGCCAAAATAACGAACTTTAGGTGCGCTCCGAAATATTTCAAAGTCCCAGCGGCGTATTGCTTCGCCTCTTAGAACCGATTAGTCGAAAATTTTAACAATCATATTTTTGCATTCTGTACCGTGGATCGATCGTTAAACGCTATTGAACTAACGTCCGTGATGGTATAAATGCAGATTTTCGCTCCGTTTAGCCAAAATAACGAACTTTAGGTGCGCTCCGAAATATTTCAAAGTCCCAGCGGCGTATTGCTTCGCCTCTTAGAACCGATTAGTCGAAAATTTTAACAATCATATTTTTGCATTCTGTACCGTGGATCCATCGTTAAACGCTATTAAACTAACGTCCGTGATGGTATAAATGCAGATTTTCGCTCCGTTTAGCCAAAATAACGAACTTTAGGTGCGCTCCGAAATATTTCAAAGTCCCAGCGGCGTATTGCTTCGCCTCTTAGAACCGATTAGTCGAAAATTTTAACAATCATATTTTTGCATTCTGTACCGTGGATCGATCGTTAAACGCTATTGAACTAACGTCCGTGATGGTATAAATGCAGATTTTCGCTCCGTTTAGCCAAAATAACGAACTTTAGGTGCGCTCCGAAATATTTCAAAGTCCCAGCGGCGTATTGCTTCGCCTCTTAGAACCGATTAGTCGAAAATTTTAACAATCATATTTTTGCATTCTGTACCGTGGATCCATCGTTAAACGCTATTGAACTAACGTCCGTGATGGTATAAATGCAGATTTTCGCTCCGTTTAGCCAAAATAACGAACTTTAGGTGCGCTCCGAAATATTTCAAAGTCCCAGCGGCGTATTGCTTCGCCTCTTAGAACCGATTAGTCGAAAATTTTAACAATCATATTTTTGCATTCTGTACCGTGGATCCATCGTTAAACGCTATTGAACTAACGTCCGTGATGGTATAAATGCAGATTTTCGCTCCGTTTAGCCAAAATAACGAACTTTAGGTGCGCTCCGAAATATTTCAAAGTCCCAGCGGCGTATTGCTTCGCCTCTTAGAACCGATTAGTCGAAAATTTTAACAATCATATTTTTGCATTCTGTACCGTGGATCCATCGTTAAACGCTATTAAACTAACGTCCGTGATGGTATAAATGCAGATTTTCGCTCCGTTTAGCCAAAATAACGAACTTTAGGTGCGCTCCGAAATATTTCAAAGTCCCAGCGGCGTATTGCTTCGCCTCTTAGAACCGATTAGTCGAAAATTTTAACAATCATATTTTTGCATTCTGTACCGTGGATCGATCGTTAAACGCTATTGAACTAACGTCCGTGATGGTATAAATGCAGATTTTCGCTCCGTTTAGCCAAAATAACGAACTTTAGGTGCGCTCCGAAATATTTCAAAGTCCCAGCGGCGTATTGCTTCGCCTCTTAGAACCGATTAGTCGAAAATTTTAACAATCATATTTTTGCATTCTGTACCGTGGATCCATCGTTAAACGCTATTGAACTAACGTCCGTGATGGTATAAATGCAGATTTTCGCTCCGTTTAGCCAAAATAACGAACTTTAGGTGCGCTCCGAAATATTTCAAAGTCCCAGCGGCGTATTGCTTCGCCTCTTAGAACCGATTAGTCGAAAATTTTAACAATCATATTTTTGCATTCTGTACCGTGGATCCATCGTTAAACGCTATTGAACTAACGTCCGTGATGGTATAAATGCAGATTTTCGCTCCGTTTAGCCAAAATAACGAACTTTAGGTGCGCTCCGAAATATTTCAAAGTCCCAGCGGCGTATTGCTTCGCCTCTTAGAACCGATTAGTCGAAAATTTTAACAATCATATTTTTGCATTCTGTACCGTGGATCGATCGTTAAACGCTATTGAACTAACGTCCGTGATGGTATAAATGCAGATTTTCGCTCCGTTTAGCCAAAATAACGAACTTTAGGTGCGCTCCGAAATATTTCAAAGTCCCAGCGGCGTATTGCTTCGCCTCTTAGAACCGATTAGTCGAAAATTTTAACAATCATATTTTTGCATTCTGTACCGTGGATCCATCGTTAAACGCTATTGAACTAACGTCCGTGATGGTATAAATGCAGATTTTCGCTCCGTTTAGCCAAAATAACGAACTTTAGGTGCGCTCCGAAATATTTCAAAGTCCCAGCGGCGTATTGCTTCGCCTCTTAGAACCGATTAGTCGAAAATTTTAACAATCATATTTTTGCATTCTGTACCGTGGATCCATCGTTAAACGCTATTAAACTAACGTCCGTGATGGTATAAATGCAGATTTTCGCTCCGTTTAGCCAAAATAACGAACTTTAGGTGCGCTCCGAAATATTTCAAAGTCCCAGCGGCGTATTGCTTCGCCTCTTAGAACCGATTAGTCGAAAATTTTAACAATCATATTTTTGCATTCTGTACCGTGGATCGATCGTTAAACGCTATTGAACTAACGTCCGTGATGGTATAAATGCAGATTTTCGCTCCGTTTAGCCAAAATAACGAACTTTAGGTGCGCTCCGAAATATTTCAAAGTCCCAGCGGCGTATTGCTTCGCCTCTTAGAACCGATTAGTCGAAAATTTTAACAATCATATTTTTGCATTCTGTACCGTGGATCCATCGTTAAACGCTATTAAACTAACGTCCGTGATGGTATAAATGCAGATTTTCGCTCCGTTTAGCCAAAATAACGAACTTTAGGTGCGCTCCGAAATATTTCAAAGTCCCAGCGGCGTATTGCTTCGCCTCTTAGAACCGATTAGTCGAAAATTTTAACAATCATATTTTTGCATTCTGTACCGTGGATCGATCGTTAAACGCTATTGAACTAACGTCCGTGATGGTATAAATGCAGATTTTCGCTCCGTTTAGCCAAAATAACGAACTTTAGGTGCGCTCCGAAATATTTCAAAGTCCCAGCGGCGTATTGCTTCGCCTCTTAGAACCGATTAGTCGAAAATTTTAACAATCATATTTTTGCATTCTGTACCGTGGATCCATCGTTAAACGCTATTAAACTAACGTCCGTGATGGTATA
>NW_027478312.1:5000-7500 GCF_051020975.1 Osmia lignaria lignaria | reverse complement strand
AAAAAAAAATAAACGAAAAGAAGCAAAAAAGCAAACACGTAGAGAAACTGTGCGTGAATCAACCTTTCGCATATTCAATTTTTCCTCCTCTCTCGTTTCAAAATGTTTGTATTTATCGTTCGATGAAACGAGCACAAGAGGGAAAAAAAAGTTGAGACACGACGTTCCCATAATTTTCGTGTTATTTCCTTTTTGCTTCAAACATTTTGCGGACTGCAGCTTCGTCGTATTGCTTTTATCAATTTTTAACAATTTCAAAGCGAAGACAACTCGCAAGACGATCCATTTCGTCTCGGTTCAATTTTAACGTCCGTCCGTATTATTTTTTGTTCCACAAGAGATTTCGAATAGGTTTCTTTATTTATCATCCCTTCTTTTCGAGCGCCACGGAAGCAAGAGGAAAAGCAAGAGCGAGAGAACATTTCGCGTATACTTCATTTAACAATTTTAACCAACACGCGATGTACTCCACACACCTCTTAGATTTAACAACTGCTTTTCTCTTCTTCTCCCCTTAGCGCAAGGGTAAACCCCATTTGTCTCTTCTTTGGAACGCAACAAAACTTTCGAGGACTGGACGACCGAGCGATGGTCGCGCGGTCTTCGCTTATCTTTAACAAACGAAGTAGTCCGTATGTATTCTAAATGTTGAAGCCTCCTAGAGCTTTAAGCCATGCGAGACATTGAAATGCTGTTTTAACGGGAGCATGCATAATTGCTGCAAACATACTTTTATCACAAGTTCTAGCCACGCCACGGAGGCTTCGAAGTTCCTTCACCATTCGCTTTCCTCTCTTTTGTTACACAGTTTCAGACTACGATCAGGGGTACCGAAACGCTGTATTGATTGTAAACAACCATTTTTATCTTGGAGCGGAGCGTTCCTTTACTCGTTAGATTTGTCTTGTCGCGTGTGTATTCGCTTTTTCGACGCTTTTTAACCATTTAACTTGTTTAGCGAAGCTAAACGCACAGACAGACAAAAAAAAAGGAACAGCATCGCGCGTCAAACAGCGACGACCCATCTGAAGCGATCTTTCATTTATACACCGTTTGTAAACAGAGAGATGTATAAAGCGCGGGGAATCATTCGAAACCCTGGGGCTATTCGAGCTTGCATTTCAGCAAATTATCATCTCAAACATTTCACTCGTTTGCTTTTTCTAAATTTATAGGAGAGCTTCTTTCGTTTATTTTTGACACACCTTTCGTAAATATCGTTTCTGGCAACGTCGGGAGCGTGGATTTCTACAAGTGAACAATCGCGCCGATCCGATAACTTCCAGCAGGATGGAGAATCTTTATAGATTATCTTCCGAGAACTCGGTGCTTTCACGGGCGGTCGTTTATAAATTTTAACGAACGACTCGCGCGCCGTGACGCACTTGCGCTAGTTCGAAGAGATATTTCGAAATTTGTTTCTCTCCTTTAACGGCCTGCATTTAGTGTATCGGTTGCGATTTTCGTCACATCGTTTCCACGACAAACGCCGACGAACTGCCCAACTATCGCTCGTACGTTGCGACTCTTTCTTTGTTTATCGTTCATTCATTCTTTCAATTTCGTTCGATAATCCCGCTCCGAAACGTTCTACTTTCGTTGAACGACGGCGAGATGTTTAGAAAGAAATGAATTACTCTTTTTTCGAGAAGCAAACGCAAGCAGTCTTTTGTTAAGAAAACGACCCTCAGCCAGGCGTGGTCCAGGAATTGTATCCGTGGACCGCAATGTGCGTTCGAAATGTCGATGTTCATGTGTCCTGCAGTTCACACGTTGACGCGCAATTAGCTGCGTTCTTCATCGACCCACGAGCCAAGTGATCCACCGTTCAGGGTAATCGTAAAATTTTGTATTTCAAACTCTTTAGATCTTTAGAGTGTTATTTTCATTATTAACACGCATCACATTCGATACCCACATCACTCTCCCACCCGGCGCGTGCGGGAGAGCGAATTCGGGCGTCGCCAACGTATTTGTTTGTTTGTTCGATCGTTGACGACACGATCGCGTCCAAGGACGGAAACCGTCGGAGAAACGCCCAGTGGCACGCTCCTCTCGACGGTCGGGCGTAAAGTACATTTAAAAACCTTGAAAAGTACGAACGCACACAAGGAATGCGAGCGCGCGTCCTGTCGCTGAATCGTGGGTTGCGAGATTCGAACAGACACACGGCCGGCGACGATCGGTCTAACTAATGGACACATAGTTTTTCAAAGACTCGCTATCGTCGCTTCTCAGCCGGTCCGTAAACAACACACATCGATCAGGCGGACGCACGAATCTTACCACGGTGCGGGTTTCGTAGATTCCAGGTTACCCGCAAGTACCTCTCTCTCCCTCTCGAAAGAGGAATCTCGATCCGTCCTTTTTGGACAATGGAGAAATCTTTTTATCGCAACACGGATGGCAAAGAAACAACCAAAGCGTAGGAGCGTGGGGACGAGAGCGACGAAAAGAACGTCGCGAAAACAAAGTTTCGACGGTTGCTCGTTCTAATACA
>NW_027478312.1:0-2500 GCF_051020975.1 Osmia lignaria lignaria | reverse complement strand
CGGACAAGCCGTCCGCCACCGATTGGTTTTGATCTAATAAAAGCATTCCTCCCATCTCTGGGTGGAATTCTGGTTTGCATGTATTAGCTCTAGAATTACCACAGTTATCCAAGTAATGTTTTGTACGATCTAAGAAACCAAAACTGATTTAATGAGCCATTCGCGGTTTCACCTTAATTCGGTATGTACTTAGACATGCATGGCTTAATCTTTGAGACAAGCATATGACTACTGGCAGGATCAACCAGGGAGCTTAGTTATTATTGTAAATTTAAATTTTCGTCGTCGGCCCTCCCTGTAAGACCGATCGACGTTAAGCCATTTCTCTTTTGTATGTAACACACATTTCATAAATTTTGTACCTCTTATAGAGGCCAAATATTCTCCTCCTCCTCTCATAAAGCACGAAAATCACTTTCACGCCGTGCATCCATCGTGCAAGCACGTAGACCACACACGCTGGACAATATAATAAAAGATAGCGCGGACAGTGGCATGCTATACAAATCGAGAAAGCGCGTACAGTGATCATGCTGGTCATTTTGCCACCAAATTTTATAATCTTTATCATTAGAGCGGGCCCACCAACCTCGTCTCTGTACTTTATACATTTCTCCTCCATCTGCACACACCTTTTCAAACATTAACGGAGAGAGTTCCTTGGACTTGCTTTAAATGTACATATTAGATATGTTGGAATCTCTCTCCTTTAGAAGTTTCCCCAGCCTTAAAACTTCTTTCATTTTTACTCCTCTCTCCATACTTATTTTCCTCTCTGAACGTATCAGAGAGGATTTTATTTCTGACACCTCTTGACTTTTCTTAAATTCAGGGACGTAATTTTGTTCATAATTCAGTGGACTTTTGTGTATTTTATACTTTAAATATTTCCAAACAGTCTCCCTTCTAAAAGTGATAGAACGAATTTTCGTCTAACACTACTTTCTTGGTTCAAAAATTTTATACAATCTTATAACTTTTTCAGTTTTAACAAATTTTGGTTACAGACAGTTGATGCTCAGTTTGTACAAGTATGCAACATTTATAAGTGCATACAGGTCACCAGCCTTATATTACAAGGCTCACCACATATGGGCCATTCGGTCTTAGACACCGACCCGTGGTAATGCTGTGTGGAGATTAATAATAATCCGCAACGGAAAACCGGAACGAGAATAGTCGAGAAAGTATATTCTCGAGGAGCGGTAGACTGCTTTTCAACCGAAGTCATAAAAGAGCCACACGCTCGACGCTACTCCCGACCGGTCCGAGCGAACCGAAAGTGCCTTCCTATAAATACCGAACGGCCGGCCGCTAGGTCGGCGACGCATGGGCTTACGCCCAGGCGTATGCCTGTGCAAACCGCCGTGAGAGCGTACCATCCCGCCGGCACGGTAAAACTTAGACTGAAAATATCGTCGAACATATCCTTTCATTTTATAACGTTCTATACATGAAAATTAATAAATTAACATGCAGGACATAATAAATTCACATTCTCATGTAAATCATGGGTTTAATTAATATTTTAAAAAATTTTAAAACCGCCCAGAACCGATGAGATGAAAATATTAAAACGATATTTTTGCATTTTCTTACGGTAAAACATTAACAAATAAGCGACTATAGCAATATAAAACTCCATTTGTAATTTAATTAATCAAAATTAATATTTTTTTTTGATTTTTCAGCGATCCAGAACCGATGAGACGAAAACATTAAAACGATATTTTTGCATTTTCTTACGACAAAACATTAACAAATACGAGACTATAACAATATAAAACTACATATGTAATTTAATTAATCAAAATTAATAATTTTTTTCGATTTTTCAGTGATCCAGAACCGATAAGTCGAAAATTTTAACAATCATATTTTTGCATTCTGTACCGTGGATCCATCGTTAAACGCTATTAAACTAACGTCCGTGATGGTATAAATGCAGATTTTCGCTCCGTTTAGCCAAAATAACGAACTTTAGGTGCGCTCCGAAATATTTCAAAGTCCCAGCGGCGTATTGCTTCGCCTCTTAGAACCGATTAGTCGAAAATTTTAACAATCATATTTTTGCATTCTGTACCGTGGATCGATCGTTAAACGCTATTAAACTAGCGTCCGTGATGGTATAAATGCAGATTTTCGCTCCGTTTAGCCAAAATAACGAACTTTAGGTGCGCTCCGAAATATTTCAAAGTCCCAGCGGCGTATTGCTTCGCCTCTTAGAACCGATTAGTCGAAAATTTTAACAATCATATTTTTGCATTCTGTACCGTGGATCCATCGTTAAACGCTATTAAACTAACGTCCGTGATGGTATAAATGCAGATTTTCGCTCCGTTTAGCCAAAATAACGAACTTTAGGTGCGCTCCGAAATATTTCAAAGTCCCAGCGGCGTATTGCTTCGCCTCTTAGAACCGATTAGTCGAAAATTTTAACAATCATATTTTTGCATTCTGTACCGTGGATCCATCGTTAAACGCTATTAAACTAACGTCC
>NW_027478311.1:0-32762 GCF_051020975.1 Osmia lignaria lignaria | reverse complement strand
AAATCGGGCTGTAATTGTTAAACCGTCGCCGATATCGTCAAACTCTCGACGGAAATGTGCTATTTGGGTACGATATAGTGCAGAACGACACAAACCGAAGCAAAATCGTGCAAGCGAGTGCGTTTTCAGCGAGAAATGGGTCAAATCGGGCTGTAATTGTTAAACCGTCACTGATATCGTCAAACTCTCGACGGAAATGAGCTATTTGGGTCCGAAATAGTGCAAAACGACACCAACCGGACCAAAATCGTACAAGGGAGTGCGTTTTCAGCGAGAAATGGTCAAATCGGGCTGTAATTGTTAAACCGTCGCCGATATCGTCAAACTCTCGACGGAAATGTGCTATTTGGGTACGATATAGTGCAGAACGACACAAACCGAAGCAAAATCGTGCAAGCGAGTGCGTTTTCAGCGAGAAATGGTCAAATCGGGCTGTAACTGTTGAACCGTCGCTGATATCGTCAAACTCTCGACGGAAATGTGCTATTTGGGTACGATATAGTGCAGAACGACACAAACCGAAGCAAAATCGTGCAAGCGAGTGCGTTTTCAGCGAGAAATGGGTCAAATCGGGCTGTAATTGTTAAACCGTCACTGATATCGTCAAACTCTCGACGGAAATGTGCTATTTGGGTACGATATAGTGCAGAACGACACAAACCGAAGCAAAATCGTGCAAGCGAGTGCGCTTTCAGCGAGAAATGGGTCAAATCGGGCTGTAATTGTTAAACCGTCACTGATATCGTCAAACTCTCGACGGGAATGTGCTATTTGGGTCCGAAATAGTGCAAAAGGACACAAACCGGAACAAAATCGTACAAGGGAGTGCGTTTTCAGCGAGAAATGTGTCAAATCGGGCTGTAATTGTTGAACCGTCGCAGATATCGTCAAACTCTCGACGGAAATGTGCTATCTGGGTACGATATAGTGCAGAACGACACAAAACGGAGCAAAATCGTGCAAGGGAGTGCGTTTTCAGCGAGAAATGCGTCAAATCGGGCTGTAATTGTTGAACCGTCGCTGATATCGTCAAACTCTCGACGGAATGTGCTATTTGGGTACGATATAGTGCAGAACGACACAAACCGAAGCAAAATCGTGCAAGCGAGTGCGTTTTCAGCGAGAAATGGGTCAAATCGGGCTGTAATTGTTAAACCGTCACTGATATCGTCAAACTCTCGACGGAAATGAGCTATTTGGGTCCGAAATAGTGCAAAACGACACCAACCGGACCAAAATCGTACAAGGGAGTGCGTTTTCAGCGAGAAATGGGTCAAATCGGGCTGTAATTGTTAAACCGTCGCCGATATCGTCAAACTCTCGACGGAAATGTGCTATTTGGGTACGATATAGTGCAGAACGACACAAACCGAAGCAAAATCGTGCAAGCGAGTGCGTTTTCAGCGAGAAATGGGTCAAATCGGGCTGTAATTGTTAAACCGTCACTGATATCGTCAAACTCTCGACGGAAATGAGCTATTTGGGTCCGAAATAGTGCAAAACGACACCAACCGGACCAAAATCGTACAAGGGAGTGCGTTTTCAGCGAGAAATGGGTCAAATCGGGCTGTAATTGTTAAACCGTCGCCGATATGGTCAAACTCTCGACGGAAATGTGCTATTTGGGTACGATATAGTGCAGAACGACACAAACCGAAGCAAAATCGTGCAAGCGAGTGCGTTTTCAGCGAGAAATGGGTCAAATCGGGCTGTAACTGTTGAACCGTCGCTGATATCGTCAACTCTCGACGGAAATGTGCTATTTGGGTACGATATAGTGCAGAACGACACAAACCGAAGCAAAATCGTGCAAGCGAGTGCGTTTTCAGCGAGAAATGGGTCAAATCGGGCTGTAATTGTTAAACCGTCACTGATATCGTCAAACTCTCGACGGAAATGTGCTATTTGGGTACGATATAGTGCAGAACGACACAAACCGAAGCAAAATCGTGCAAGCGAGTGCGCTTTCAGCGAGAAATGGGTCAAATCGGGCTGTAATTGTTAAACCGTCACTGATATCGCCAAACTCTCGACGGGAATGTGCTATCTGGGTCCGAAATAGTGCAAAACGACACAAACCGGAACAAAATCGTACAAGGAGTGCGTTTTCAGCGAGAAATGGGTCAAATCGGGCTGTAATTGTTGAACCGTCGCGGATATCGTCAAACTCTCGACGGAAATGTGCTATCTGGGTACGATATAGTGCAGAACGACACAAACCGGAGCAAAATCGTGCAAGGGAGTGCGTTTTCAGCGAGAAATGCGTCAAATCGGGCTGTAATTGTTAAACCGTCACTGATATCGTCAAACTCTCGACGGAAATGAGCTATTTGGGTCCGAAATAGTGCAAAACGACACCAACCGGACCAAAATCGTACAAGGGAGTGCGTTTTCAGCGAGAAATGGGTCAAATCGGGCTGTAATTGTTAAACCGTCGCCGATATCGTCAAACTCTCGACGGAAATGTGCTATTTGGGTACGATATAGTGCAGAACGACACAAACCGAAGCAAAATCGTGCAAGCGAGTGCGTTTTCAGCGAGAAATGGGTCAAATCGGGCTGTAACTGTTGAAACGTCGCTGATATCGTCAAACTCTCGACGGAAATGTGCTATTTGGGTACGATATAGTGCAGAACGACACAAACCGAAGCAAAATCGTGCAAGCGAGTGCGTTTTCAGCGAGAAATGGGTCAAATCGGGCTGTAATTGTTAAACCGTCACTGATATCGTCAAACTCTCGACGGAAATGTGCTATTTGGGTACGATATAGTGCAGAACGACACAAACCGAAGCAAAATCGTGCAAGCGAGTGCGCTTTCAGCGAGAAATGGGTCAAATCGGGCTGTAATTGTTAAACCGTCAGTGATATCGCCAAACTCTCGACGGGAATGTGCTATCTGGGTCCGAAATAGTGCAAAACGACACAAACCGGAACAAAATCGTACAAGGGAGTGCGTTTTCAGCGAGAAATGGGTCAAATCGGGCTGTAATTGTTGAACCGTCGCGGATATCGTCAAACTCTCGACGGAAATGTGCTATCTGGGTACGATATAGTGCAGAACGACACAAACCGAAGCAAAATCGTGCAAGCGAGTGCGTTTTCAGCGAGAAATGGGTCAAATCGGGCTGTAATTGTTAAACCGTCACTGATATCGTCAAACTCTCGACGGAAATGTGCTATTTGGGTACGATATAGTGCAGAACGACACAAACCGAAGCAAAATCGTGCAAGCGAGTGCGTTTTCAGCGAGAAATGGGTCAAATCGGGCTGTAATTGTTAAACCGTCACTGATATCGTCAAACTCTCGACGGAAATGTGCTATTTGGGTACGATATAGTGCAGAACGACACCAACCGAAGCAAAATCGTACAAGCGAGTGCGTTTTCAGCGAGAAATGGGTCAAATCGGGCTGTAACTGTTGAACCGTCGCTGATATCGTCAAACTCTCGACGGAAATGTGCTATTTCGGTACGATATAGTGCAGAACGACACAAACCGAAGCAAAATCGTGCAAGCGAGTGCGTTTTCAGCGAGAAATGGGTCAAATCGGGCTGTAATTGTTAAACCGTCACTGATATCGTCAAACTCTCGACGGAAATGTGATATTTGGGTACGATATAGTGCAGAACGACACCAACCGGACCAAAATCGTACAAGGGAGTGCGTTTTCAGCGAGAAATGGGTCAAATCGGCTGTAATTGTTAAACCGTCGCCGATATCGTCAAACTCTCGACGGAAATGTGCTATTTGGGTACGATATAGTGCAGAACGACACAAACCGAAGCAAAATCGTGCAAGCGAGTGCGTTTTCAGCGAGAAATGGGTCAAATCGGGCTGTAACTGTTGAACCGTCGCTGATATCGTCAAACTCTCGACGGAAATGTGCTATTTGGGTACGATATAGTGCAGAACGACACAAACCGAAGCAAAATCGTGCAAGCGAGTGCGTTTTCAGCGAGAAATGGTCAAATCGGGCTGTAATTGTTAAACCGTCACTGATATCGTCAAACTCTCGACGGAAATGTGCTATTTGGGTACGATATAGTGCAGAACGACACAAACCGAAGCAAAATCGTGCAAGCGAGTGCGCTTTCAGCGAGAAATGGGTCAAATCGGGCTGTAATTGTTAAACCGTCACTGATATCGTCAAACTCTCGACGGGAATGTGCTATTTGGGTCCGAAATAGTGCAAAAGGACACAAACCGGAACAAAAATCGTACAAGGGAGTGCGTTTTCAGCGAGAAATGTGTCAAATCGGGCTGTAATTGTTGAACCGTCGCAGATATCGTCAAACTCTCGACGGAAATGTGCTATCTGGGTACGATATAGTGCAGAACGACACAAAACGGAGCAAAATCGTGCAAGGGAGTGCGTTTTCAGCGAGAAATGCGTCAAATCGGGCTGTAATTGTTGAACCGTCGCTGATATCGTCAAACTCTCGACGGAAATGTGCTATTTGGGTACGATATAGTGCAGAACGACACAAACCGAAGCAAAATCGTGCAAGCGAGTGCGTTTTCAGCGAGAAATGGGTCAAATCGGGCTGTAATTGTTTAAACCGTCACTGATATCGTCAAACTCTCGACGGAAATGAGCTATTTGGGTCCGAAATAGTGCAAAACGACACCAACCGGACCAAAATCGTACAAGGGAGTGCGTTTTCAGCGAGAAATGGGTCAAATCGGGCTGTAATTGTTAAAACGTCGCCGATATCGTCAAACTCTCGACGGAAATGTGCTATTTGGGTACGATATAGTGCAGAACGACACAAACCGAAGCAAAATCGTGCAAGCGAGTGCGTTTTCAGCGAGAAATGGGTCAAATCGGGCTGTAATTGTTAAACCGTCACTGATATCGTCAAACTCTCGACGGAAATGAGCTATTTGGGTCCGAAATAGTGCAAAACGACACCAACCGGACCAAAATCGTACAAGGGAGTGCGTTTTCAGCGAGAAATGGGTCAAATCGGGCTGTAATTGTTAAACCGTCGCCGATATGGTCAAACTCTCGACGGAAATGTGCTATTTGGGTACGATATAGTGCAGAACGACACAAACCGAAGCAAAATCGTGCAAGCGAGTGCGTTTTCAGCGAGAAATGGGTCAAATCGGGCTGTAACTGTTGAACCGTCGCTGATATCGTCAAACTCTCGACGGAAATGTGCTATTTGGGTACGATATAGTGCAGAACGACACAAACCGAAGCAAAATCGTGCAAGCGAGTGCGTTTTCAGCGAGAAATGGGTCAAATCGGGCTGTAATTGTTAAACCGTCACTGATATCGTCAAACTCTCGACGGAAATGTGCTATTTGGGTACGATATAGTGCAGAACGACACAAACCGAAGCAAAATCGTGCAAGCGAGTGCGCTTTCAGCGAGAAATGGGTCAAATCGGGCTGTAATTGTTAAACCGTCACTGATATCGCCAAACTCTCGACGGGAATGTGCTATCTGGGTCCGAAATAGTGCAAAACGACACAAACCGGAACAAAATCGTACAAGGAGTGCGTTTTCAGCGAGAAATGGGTCAAATCGGGCTGTAATTGTTGAACCGTCGCGGATATCGTCAAACTCTCGACGGAAATGTGCTATCTGGGTACGATATAGTGCAGAACGACACAAACCGGAGCAAAATCGTGCAAGGGAGTGCGTTTTCAGCGAGAAATGCGTCAAATCGGGCTGTAATTGTTGAACCGTCGCTGATATCGTCAAACTCTCGACGGAAATGTGCTATTTGGGTACGATATAGTGCAGAACGACACAAACCGAAGCAAAATCGTGCAAGCGAGTGCGTTTTCAGCGAGAAATGGGTCAAATCGGGCTGTAATTGTTAAACCGTCACTGATATCGTCAAACTCTCGACGGAAATGTGCTATTTGGGTACGATATAGTGCAGAACGACACCAACCGGACAAAATCGTACAAGGGAGTGCGTTTTCAGCGAGAAATGGGTCAAATCGGGCTGTAATTGTTAAACCGTCGCCGATATCGTCAAACTCTCGACGGAAATGTGCTATTTGGGTACGATATAGTGCAGAACGACACAAACCGAAGCAAAATCGTGCAAGCGAGTGCGTTTTCAGCGAGAAATGGGTCAAATCGGGCTGTAACTGTTGAACCGTCGCTGATATCGTCAAACTCTCGACGGAAATGTGCTATTTGGGTACGATATAGTGCAGAACGACACAAACCGAAGCAAAATCGTGCAAGCGAGTGCCTTTTCAGCTAGAAAAGGGTCAAATCGTGATATCGTCAAATTTTCGACGGAAATGTGCTACTTGGGTACGATATAGTGCAGAACGACACAAACCGGAGCAAAATCGTGCAAGGGAGTGCGTTTTCAGCGAGAAACGGGTCAAATCGGGCTGTAATTGTTAAACCGTCACTGATATCGTCAAACTCTCGACGGAAATGTGCTATTTGGGTACGATATAGTGCCGAACGACACAAACCGAAGCAAAATCGTGCAAGCGAGTGCGTTTTCAGCGAGAAATGGGTCAAATCGGGCTGTAATTGTTAAACCGTCACTGATATCGTCAAACTCTCGACGGAAATGTGCTATTTGGGTACGATATAGTGCAGAACGACACAAACCGAAGCAAAATCGTGCAAGCGAGTGCGTTTTCAGCGAGAAATGGGTCAAATCGGGCTGTAATTGTTAAACCGTCACTGATATCGTCAAATCTCGACGGAAATGTGCTATTTGGGTCCGAAATAGTGCAAAACGACACCAACCGGACCAAAATCGTACAAGGGAGTGCGTTTTCAGGGAGAAATGGGTCAAATCGGGCTGTAATTGTTGAACCGTCGCGGATATCGTCAAACTCTCGATGGAAATGTGCTATCTGGGTACGATATAGTGCAGAACGACACAAACCGGAACAAAATCGTGCAAGGGAGTGCGTTTTCAGCGAGAAATGCGTCAAATCGGGCTGTAATTGTTGAACCGTCGCTGATATCGTCAAACTCTCGGCGGAAATGTGCTATTTGGGTACGATATAGTGCAGAACGACACAAACCGAAGCAAAATCGTGCAAGCGAGTGCGTTTTGAGCGAGAAATGGGTCAAATCGGGCTGTAACTGTTGAACCGTCGCTGATATCGTCAAACTCTCGACGGAAATGTGCTATTTGGGTGGGATATAGTGCAGAACGACACAAACCGAAGCAAAATCGTGCAAGCGAGTGCGTTTTCAGCGAGAAATGGGTCAAATCGGGCTGTAATTGTTAAACCGTCACTGATATCGTCAAACTCTCGACGGAAATGTGCTATTTGGGTACGATATAGTGCAGAACGACACCAACCGGACCAAAATCGTACAAGGGAGTGCGTTTTCAGCGAGAAATGGGTCAAATCGGGCTGTAATTGTTAAACCGTCGCCGATATCGTCAAACTCTCGACGGAAATGTGCTATTTGGGTACAATATAGTGCAGAACGACACAAACCGAAGCAAAATCGTGCAAGCGAGTGCGTTTTCAGCGAGAAATGGGTCAAATCGGGCTGTAATTGTTAAACCGTCACTGATATCGTCAAACTCTCGACGGAAATGTGCTATTTGGGTAAGATATAGTGCAGAACGACACAAACCGGAGCAAAATCGTGCAAGGGAGTGCGTTTTCAGCGAGAAATGGGTCAAATCGGGCTGTAACTGTTGAACCGTCGCAGATATCGTCAGATTCTCGACGGAAATGTGCTATTTGGGTACGATATAGTGCAAAACGACACAAACCGGACCAAAATCGTGCAAGCGAGTGCGTTTTCAGCTAGAAAAGTGTCAAATCGTGATATCAAATTTTCGACGGAAATGTGCTATTTGGGTACGATATAGTGCAGAACGACACAAACCGAAGCAAAATCGTGCAAGGAAGTGCGTTTTCAGCGAGAAACGGGTCAATTCGGGCTGTAATTGTTGAACCGTCGCTGATATCGTGAAACTCTCGACGGAAATGTGCTATTTGGGTACGATATAGTGCAGAACGACACAAACCGGACCAAAATCGCGCAAGGGAGTGCGTTTTCAGCGAGAAATGGGTCAAATCGGGCTGTAACTGTTGAACCGTCGCAGATATCGTCAAACTCTCGACGGAGATGTGCTATTTGGGTACGATATAGTGCAGAACGACACAAACCGAAGCAAAATCGTGCAAGCGAGTGCGTTTTCAGCGAGAAATGGGTCAAATAGGGCTGTAATTGTTAAACCGTCACTGATATCGTCGAACTCTCGACGGAAATGTGCTATTTGGGTACGATATCGTGCAGAACGACACAAACCGAAGCAAAATCGTGCAAGCGAGTGCGTTTTCAGCGAGAAATGGGTCAAATCGGGCTGTAATTGTTGAACCGTCGCTGATATCGTGAAACTATCGACGGAAATGTGCTATTTGGGTCCGATATAGTGCAAAACGACACAACCGGAGGAAAATCGTGCAAGGGAGTGCGTTTTCAGCGAGAAATGCGTCAAATCGTGATATCGTCAAATTCTCGACGGAAATGTGCTATTTAGGTACGATATAGTGCAGAACGACACAAACCGAAGCAAAATCGTGCAAGCGAGTGCGTTTTCAGCGAGGAATGGGTCAAATAGGGCTGTAATTGTTTAAACCGTCACTGATATCGTCGAACTCTCGACGGAAATGTGCTATTTGGGTCCGAACTAGTGCAAAACGACACAAACCGGACCAAAATCGTGCAAGGCAGTGCGTTTTCAGCGAGAAATGGGTCAAATCGTGATATCGTCAAATTCTCGACGGAAATGTGCTATTTGGGTACGATATAGTGCAGAACGACACAAACCGGACCAAAATCGTGCAAGGGAGTGCGTTTTCAGCGAGAAATGGGCCAAATCGGGCTGTAACTGTTGAACCGTCGCTGATATCGTCAAACTCTCGACGGAAATGTGCTATTTGGGTACGATATAGTGCAGAACGACACAAACCGGAGCAAAATCGTGCAAGGGAGTGCGTTTTCAGCGAGAAATGGGTCAAATCGGGCTGTAACTGTTGAACCGTCGCAGATATCGTCAGATTCTCGACGGAAATGTGCTATTTGGGTACGATATAGTGCAAAACGACACAAACCGGACCAAAATCGTGCAAGCGAGTGCGTTTTCAGCTAGAAAAGTGTCAAATCGTGATATCAAATTTTCGACGGAAATGTGCTATTTGGGTACGATATAGTGCAGAACGACACAAACCGAAGCAAAATCGTGCAAGGAAGTGCGTTTTCAGCGAGAAACGGGTCAATTCGGGCTGTAATTGTTGAACCGTCGCTGATATCGTGAAACTCTCGACGGAAATGTGCTATTTGGGTACGATATAGTGCAGAACGACACAAACCGGACCAAAATCGCGCAAGGGAGTGCGTTTTCAGCGAGAAATGGGTCAAATCGGGCTGTAACTGTTGAACCGTCGCAGATATCGTCAAACTCTCGACGGAGATGTGCTATTTGGGTACGATATAGTGCAGAACGACACAAACCGAAGCAAAATCGTGCAAGCGAGTGCGTTTTCAGCGAGAAATGGGTCAAATAGGGCTGTAATTGTTAAACCGTCACTGATATCGTCGAACTCTCGACGGAAATGTGCTATTTGGGTACGATATCGTGCAGAACGACACAAACCGAAGCAAAATCGTGCAAGCGAGTGCGTTTTCAGCGAGAAATGGGTCAAATCGGGCTGTAATTGTTGAACCGTCGCTGATATCGTGAAACTATCGACGGAAATGTGCTATTTGGGTCCGATATAGTGCAAAACGACACAAACCGGAGGAAAATCGTGCAAGGGAGTGCGTTTTCAGCGAGAAATGCGTCAAATCGTGATATCGTCAAATTCTCGACGGAAATGTGCTATTTAGGTACGATATAGTGCAGAACGACACAAACCGAAGCAAAATCGTGCAAGCGAGTGCGTTTTCAGCGAGGAATGGGTCAAATAGGGCTGTAATTGTTAAACCGTCACTGATATCGTCGAACTCTCGACGGAAATGTGCTATTTGGGTCCGAACTAGTGCAAAACGACACAAACCGGACCAAAATCGTGCAAGGCAGTGCGTTTTCAGCGAGAAATGGGTCAAATCGTGATATCGTCAAATTCTCGACGGAAATGTGCTATTTGGGTACGATATAGTGCAGAACGACACAAACCGGACCAAAATCGTGCAAGGGAGTGCGTTTTCAGCGAGAAATGGGCCAAATCGGGCTGTAACTGTTGAACCGTCGCTGATATCGTCAAACTCTCGACGGAAATGTGCTATTTGGGTACGATATAGTGCAGAACGACACAAACCGGAGCAAAATCGTGCAAGGGAGTGCGTTTTCAGCGAGAAATGGGTCAAATCGGGCTGTAACTGTTGAACCGTCGCAGATATCGTCAAACTCTCGACGGAATGTGCTATTTGGGTCCGAAGTAGTGCAAAACGACACAAACCGGAACAAAATCGTACAAGGTAGTGCGTTTTTCAGCGAGAAATGGGTCAAATCGGGCTGTAATTGTTGAACCGTCGCGGATATCGTCAAACTCTCGACGGAAATGTGCTATTTGGGTCCGAAATAGTGCAAAACGACACCAACCGGACCAAAATCGTACAAGGGAGTGCGATTTCAGCGAGAAACGGGTCAAATCGGGCTGTAATTGTTAAACCGTCACTGATATCGTCAAACTCTCGACGGAAATGTGCTATCTGGGTCCGAAATAGTGCAGAACGACACAAACCGAAGCAAAATCGTGCAAGGGAGTGCGTTTTCAGCGAAAAACGGGTCCATTCGGGCTGTAATTGTTGAACCGTCGCTGATATCGTGAAACTCTCGACGGAAATGTGCTATTTGGTTACGATATAGTGCAGAACGACACAAACCGAAGCAAAATCGTGCAAGCGCTGCGTTTTCTGCGAGAAATGTGTCAAATCGGGCTGTAATTGTTAAACCGTCACTGATATCGTCAAACTCTCGACGGAAATGTGCTATTTGGGTCCGAAATAGTGCCAAACGTCACAAACCGGCCAAAATCGTGCAAGCGAGTGCGTTTTCAGCGAGAAATGGGTCAAATCGGGCTGTAATTGTTGAACCGTCGCTGATATCGTCAAACTCTCGACGGAAATGTGCTATTTGGGTACGATATAGTGCAGAACGACACAAACCGGAGCAAAATCGTGCAAGGGAGTGCGTTTTCAGCGAGAAATGGGTCAAATCGGGCTGTAACTGTTGAACCGTCGCAGATATCGTCAAACTCTCGACGGAAATGTGCTATTTGGGTACGATGTAGTGCAGAACGACAAAAACCGAAGCAAAATCGTGCATATGAGTGCGTTTTCAGCGAGAAATGCGTCAATCGGGCTGTCATTGTTGAACCGTCGCTGATATCATCAAACTCTCGACGGAAATGTGCTACTTGGGTCCGAAATAGTGCAAAACGACACCAACCGGACCAAAATCGTACAAGGGAGTGCGTTTTCAGCGAGAAATGGGTCAAATCGGGCTGTAATTGTTAAACCGTCACTGATATCGTCAAACTCTCGACGGGAATGTGCTATTTGGGTCCGAAGTAGTGCAAAACGACACCAACCGGACCAAAATCGTACAAGGGAGTGCGTTTTCAGCGAGAAACGGGTCAAATCGGGCTGTAATTGTTAAATCGTCACTGATATCGTCAAATTCTCGACGGAAATGTGCTATTTGGGTACGATATAGTGCAAAACGACACAAACCGGACCAAAATCGTACAAGGGAGTGCGTTTTCAGGAGAAATGGGTCAAATCGGGCTGTAATTGTTAAACCGTCGCGGATATCGTCAAACTCTCGACGGAAATGTGCTATCTGGGTACGATATAGTGCAGAACGACACAAACCGGAGCAAAATCGTGCAAGGGAGTGCGTTTTCAGCGAGAAATGGGTCAAATCGGGCTGTAATTGTTGAACCGTCGCGGATATCGTCAAACTCTCGCCGGAAATGTGCTATCTGGGTACGATATAGTGCAGAACGACACAAACCGGAGCAAAATCGTGCAAGGGAGTGCGTTTTCAGCGAGAAATGCGTCAAATCGGGCTGTAATTGTTGAACCGTCGCTGATATCGTCAAACTCTCGACGGAAATGTGCTATTTATGTCCGAAATAGTGCAGAACGACACAAACCGAAGCAAAATCGTGCAAGCGAGTGCGTTTTCAGCGAGAAATGTGTCAAATTCGGCTGTAATTGTTGAACCGTCGCTGATATCGTCAAACTATCGACGGAAATGTGCTATTTGGGTACGATATAGTGCAGAACGACACAAACCGGAGGAAAATCGTGCAAGGGAGTGCGTTTTCAGCGAGAAATGGGTCAAATCGTGATATCGTCAAATTCTCGACGGAAATGTGCTATTTGGGTACGATATAGTGCAGAACGACACAAACCGGACCAAAATCGTGCAAGGGAGTGCGTTTTCAGCGAGAAATGGGTCAAATCGGGCTGTAACTGTTGAACCGTCGCAGATATCGTCAAACTCTCGACGGAAATGTGCTATTTGGGTACGATGTAGTGCAGAACGACAAAAACCGAAGCAAAATCGTGCAAGCGAGTGCGTTTTCAGCGAGAAATGTGTCAAATCGGGCTGTAATTGTTAAACCGTCACTGATATCGTCAAACTCTCGACGGAAATGTGCTATTTGGGTCCGAAATAGTGCAAAACGTCACAAACCGGACAAAATCGTGCAAGCGAGTGCGTTTTCAGCGAGAAATGGGTCAAATCGGGCTGTAATTGTTAAACCGTCGCCGATATCGTCAAACTCTCGACGGAAATGTGCTATTTGGGTACGATATAGTGCAGAACGACACAAACCGAAGCAAAATCGTGCAAGCGAGTGCGTTTTCAGCGAGAAATGTGTCAAATTCGGCTGTAATTGTTGAACCGTCGCTGATATCGTCAAACTATCGACGGAAATGTGCTATTTGGGTACGATATAGTGCAAAACGACACATACCAGAGGAAAATCGTGCAAGGGAGTGCGTTTTCAGCGAGAAATGGGTCAAATCGTGATATCGTCAAATTCTCGACGGAAATGTGCTATTTAGGTACGAAATAGTGCAAAACGACACAAACCGGACCAAAATCGTGCAAGGGAGTGCGTTTTCAGCGAGAAATGTGTCAAATCGGGCTCTAATTGTTAAACCGTCACTGATATTGTCAAACTCTAGACGGAAATGTGCTATTTGGGTCCGAAATAGTGCAAAACGACACAAACCGGACAAAATCGTGCAAGCGAGTGCGTTTTCCGCGAGAAATGGGTCAAATCGGGCTGTAATTGTTGAACCGTCGCTGATATCGTCAAACTCTCGACGGAAATGTGCTATTTGGGTCCGATATAGTGCAAAACGACACAAACCGGAGGAAAATCGTGCAAGGGAGTGCGTTTTCAGCGAGAAATGGGTCAAATCGGGCTGTAATTGTTAAACCGTCGCCGATATCGTCAAACTCTCGACGGAAATGTGCTATTTGGGTACGATATAGTGCAGAACGACACAAACCGAAGCAAAATCGTGCAAGCGAGTGCGTTTTCAGCTAGAAAAGTGTCAAATCTTGATATCGTCAAATTTTCGACGGAAATGTGCTATTTGGGTACGACATAGTGCAGAACGACACAAACCGGAGCAAAATCGTGCAAGGGAGTGCGTTTTCAGCGAGAAACGGGTCAAATCGGGCTGTAATTGTTAAACCGTCACTGATATCGTCAAACTCTCGACGGAAATGTGCTATTTGGGTACGATATAGTGCAGAACGACACAAACCGGAGCAAAATCGTGCAAGGGAGTGCGTTTTCAGCGAGAAATGGGTCAAATCGGGCTGTAACTGTTGAACCGTCGCAGATATCGTCAAACTCTCGACGGAAATGTGCTATTTGGGTACGATATAGTGCAGAACGACACAAACCGAAGCAAAATCGTGCAAGCGAGTGCGTTTTCAGCTAGAAAAGGGTCAAATCGTGATATCGTCAAATTTTCGACGGAAATGTGCTATTTGGGTACGATATAGTGCAGAACGACACAAACCGGAGCAAAATCGTGCAAGGGAGTGCGATTTCAGCGAGAAACGGGTCAATTCGGGCTGTAATTGTTAAACCGTCACTGATATCGTCAAACTCTCGACGGAAATGTGCTATTCGGGTACGATATAGTGCAGAACGACACAAACCGGAGCAAAATCGTGCAAGGGAGTGCGTTTTCAGCGAGAAATGGGTCAAATCGGGCTGTAACTGTTGAACCGTCGCAGATATCGTCAAACTCTCGACAGAAATGTGCTATTTGGGTACGATGTAGTGCAGAACGACAAAAACGGAAGCAAAATCGTGCATGCGAGTGCGTTTTCAGCGAGAAATGCGTCAAATCGGGCTATCATTGTTGAACCGTCGCTGATATCGTCAAACTCTCGGCGGGAATGTGCTATTTGGGTCCGAAATAGTGCAAAACGACACAAACCGGAACAAAATCGTACAAGGGAGTGAGTTTTCAGCGAGAAATGGGTCAAATCGGGCTGTAATTGTTGAACCGTCGCGGATATCGTCAAACTCTCGACGGAAATGTGCTATTTGGGTCCGAAATAGTGCAAAACGACACCAACCGGACCAAAATCGTACAAGGGAGTGCGTTTTCAGCGAGAAACGGGTCAAATCGGGCTGTAATTGTTAAATCGTCACTGATATCGTCAAATTCTCGACGGAAATGTGCTATCTGGGTACGATATAGTGCAGAACGACACAAACCGAAGCAAAATCGTGCAAGCGAGTGCGTTTTCAGCTAGAAAAGGGTCAAATCGTGATATCGTCTAATTTTCGACGGAAATGTGCTATTTGGGTACGATATAGTGCAGAACGACACAAACCGGAGCAAAATCGTGCGGGGAGTGCGATTTCAGCGAGAAACGGGTCAAATCGGGCTGTAATTGTTAAACCGTCACTGATATCGTCAAACTCTCGACGGAAATGTGCTATTTGGGTACGATATAGTGGCAGAACGACACAAACCGGAGCAAAATCGTGCAAGGGAGTGCGTTTTCAGCGAGAAATGCGTCAAATCGGGCTGTAATTGTTGAACCGTCGCTGATATCGTCAAACTCTCGACGGAAATGTGCTATTTGGGTCCGATATAGTGCAGAACAACACAAACCGAAGCAAAATCGTGCAAGCGAGTGCGTTTTCAGCGAGAAATGGGTCAAATCGGGCTGTAATTGTTAAACCGTCGCCGATATCGTCAAACTCTCGACGGAAATGTGCTATTTGGGTACGATATAGTGCAGAACGACACAAACCGAAGCAAAATCGTGCAAGCGAGTGCGTTTTCAGCTAGAAAAGGGTCAAATCGTGATATCGTCAAATTTCGACGGAAATGTGCTATTTGGGTACGACATAGTGCAGAACGACACAAACCGGAGCAAAATCGTGCAAGGGAGTGCGTTTTCAGCGAGAAACGGGTCAAATCGGGCTGTAATTGTTAAACCGTCACTGATATCGTCAAACTCTCGACGGAAATGTGCTATTTGGGTACGATATAGTGCAGCTCGACACAAATCGGAGCAAAATCGTGCAAGGGAGTGCGTTTTCAGCGAGAAATGGGTCAAATCGGGCTGTAACTGTTGAACCGTCGCAGATATCGTCAAACTCTCGACGGAAATGTGCTATTTGGGTACGATGTAGTGCAGAACGACAAAAACCGAAGCAAAATCGTGCATGCGAGTGCGTTTTCAGCGAGAAATGCGTCAAATCGGGCTGTCATTGTTGAACCGTCGCTGATATCGTCAAATTCTCGACGGAAATGTGCTATTTAGGTACGAAATAGTGCAAAACGACACAAACCGGACCAAAATCGTACATGGGAGTGCGTTTTCAGCGAGAAATGGGTCAAATCGGGCTGTAATTGTTAAACCGTCGCCGATATCGTCAAACTCTCGACGGAAATGTGCTATTTGGGTACGATATAGTGCAGAACGACACAAACCGAAGCAAAATCGTGCAAGCGAGTGCGTTTTCAGCGAGAAATGGGTCAAATCGGGCTGTAATTGTTGAACCGTCGCGGATATCGTCAAACTCTCGACGGAAATGTGCTATCTGGGTACGATATAGTGCAGAACGACACAAACCGGAGCAAAATCGTGCAAGGGAGTGCGTTTTCAGCGAGAAATGCGTCAAATCGGGCTGTAATTGTTGAACCGTCGCTGATATCGTCAAACTCTCGACGGAAATGTGCTATTTATGTCCGAAATAGTGCAGAACGACACAAACCGAAGCAAAATCGTGCAAGCGAGTGCGTTTTCAGCGAGAAATGTGTCAAATCGGGCTCTAATTGTTAAACCGTCACTGATATTGTCAAACTCTAGACGGAAATGTGCTATTTGGGTCCGAAATAGTGCAAAACGACACAAACCGGACAAAATCGTGCAAGCGAGTGCGTTTTCCGCGAGAAATGGGTCAAATCGGGCTGTAATTGTTGAACCGTCGCTGATATCGTCAAACTCTCGACGGAAATGTGCTATTTGGGTCCGATATAGTGCAAAACGACACAAACCGGAGGAAAATCGTGCAAGGGAGTGCGTTTTCAGCGAGAAATGGGTCAAATCGGGCTGTAATTGTTAAACCGTCGCCGATATCGTCAAACTCTCGACGGAAATGTGCTATTTGGGTACGATATAGTGCAGAACGACACAAACCGAAGCAAAATCGTGCAAGCGAGTGCGTTTTCAGCTAGAAAAGGGTCAAATCGTGATATCGTCAAATTTTCGACGGAAATGTGCTATTTGGGTACGACATAGTGCAGAACGACACAAACCGGAGCAAAATCGTGCAAGGGAGTGCGATTTCAGCGAGAAACGGGTCAATTCGGGCTGTAATTGTTAAACCGTCACTGATATCGTCAAACTCTCGACGGAAATGTGCTATTCGGGTACGATATAGTGCAGAACGACACAAACCGGAGCAAAATCGTGCAAGGGAGTGCGTTTTCAGCGAGAAATGGGTCAAATCGGGCTGTAATTGTTAAACCGTCACTGATATCGTCAAACTCTCGACGGAAATGTGCTATTTGGGTACGATATAGTGCAGAACGACACAAACCGGAGCAAAATCGTGCAAGGGAGTGCGATTTCAGCGAGAAACGGGTCAATTCGGGCTGTAATTGTTAAACCGTCACTGATATCGTCAAACTCTCGACGGAAATGTGCTATTCGGGTACGATATAGTGCAGAACGACACAAACCGGAGCAATATCGTGCAAGGGAGTGCGTTTTCAGCGAGAAATGGGTCAAATCGGGCTGTAATTGTTGAACCGTCACTGATATCGTCAAACTCTAGACGGAAATGTGCTATTTGGGTCCGAAATAGTGCAAAACGACACAAACCGGACAAAATCGTGCAAGCGAGTGCGTTTTCCGCGAGAAATGGGTCAAATCGGGCTGTAATTGTTAAACCGTCGCCGATATCGTCAAACTCTCGACGGAAATGTGCTATTTGGGTACGATATAGTGCAGAACGACACAAACCGAAGCAAAATCGTGCAAGCGAGTGCGTTTTCAGCTAGAAAAGGGTCAAATCGTGATATCGTCAAATTTTCGACGGAAATGTGCTATTTGGGTACGACATAGTGCAGAACGACACAAACCGGAGCAAAATCGTGCAAGGGAGTGCGTTTTCAGCGAGAAACGGGTCAAATCGGGCTGTAATTGTTAAACCGTCACTGATATCGTCAAACTCTCGACGGAAATGTGCTATTTGGGTACGATATAGTGCAGAACGACACAAACCGGAGCAAATCGTGCAAGGGAGTGCGTTTTCAGCGAGAAATGGGTCAAATCGGGCTGTAACTGTTGAACCGTCGCAGATATCGTCAAACTCTCAACGGAAATGTGCTATTTGGGTACGATATAGTGCAGAACGACACAAACCGAAGCAAAATCGTGCAAGCGAGTGCGTTTTCAGCTAGAAAAGGGTCAAATCGTGATATCGTCAAATTTTCGACGGAAATGTGCTATTTGGGTACGATATAGTGCAGAACGACACAAACCGGAGCAAAATCGTGCAAGGGAGTGCGATTTCAGCGAGAAACGGGTCAATTCGGGCTGTAATTGTTAAACCGTCACTGATATCGTCAAACTCTCGACGGAAATGTGCTATTCGGGTACGATATAGTGCAGAACGACACAAACCGGAGCAAAATCGTGCAAGGGAGTGCGTTTTCAGCGAGAAATGGGTCAAATCGGGCTGTAACTGTTGAACCGTCGCAGATATCGTCAAACTCTCGACGGAAATGTGCTATTTGGGTACGATGTAGTGCAGAACGACAAAAACCGAAGCAAAATCGTGCATGCGAGTGCGTTTTCAGCGAGAAATGCGTCAAATCGGGCTGTCATTGTTGAACCGTCGCTGATATCGTCAAACTCTCGACGGGAATGTGCTATTTGGGTCCGAAATAGTGCAAAACGACACAAACCGGAACAAAATCGTACAAGGGAGTGCGTTTTCAGCGAGAAATGGGTCAAATCGGGCTGTAATTGTTGAACCGTCGCGGATATCGTCAAACTCTCGACGGAAATGTGCTATTTGGGTCCGAAATAGTGCAAAACGACACCAACCGGACCAAAATCGTACAAGGGAGTGCGTTTTCAGCGAGAAACGGGTCAAATCGGGCTGTAATTGTTAAATCGTCACTGATATCGTCAAATTCTCGACGGAAATGTGCTATCTGGGTACGATATAGTGCAGAACGACACAAACCGAAGCAAAATCGTGCAAGCGAGTGCGTTTTCAGCTAGAAAAGGGTCAAATCGTGATATCGTCTAATTTTCGACGGAAATGTGCTATTTGGGTACGATATAGTGCAGAACGACACAAACCGGAGCAAAATCGTGCGGGGAGTGCGATTTCAGCGAGAAACGGGTCAAATCGGGCTGTAATTGTTAAACCGTCACTGATATCGTCAAACTCTCGACGGAAGTGTGCTATTTGGGTACGATATAGTGCAGAACGACACAAACCGGAGCAAAATCGTGCAAGGGAGTGCGTTTTCAGCGAGAAATGCGTCAAATCGGGCTGTAATTGTTGAACCGTCGCTGATATCGTCAAACTCTCGACGGAAATGTGCTATTTGGGTCCGATATAGTGCAGAACAACACAAACCGAAGCAAAATCGTGCAAGCGAGTGCGTTTTCAGCGAGAAATGGGTCAAATCGGGCTGTAATTGTTAAACCGTCGCCGATATCGTCAAACTCTCGACGGAAATGTGCTATTTGGGTACGATATAGTGCAGAACGACACAAACCGAAGCAAAATCGTGCAAGCGAGTGCGTTTTCAGCTAGAAAAGGGTCAAATCGTGATATCGTCAAATTTTCGACGGAAATGTGCTATTTGGGTACGATATAGTGCAGAACGACACAAACCGGAGCAAAATCGTGCAAGGGAGTGCGTTTTCAGCGAGAAACGGGTCAAATCGGGCTGTAATTGTTAAACCGTCGCAGATATCGTCAAACTCTCGACGGAAATGTGCTATTTGGGTACGATATAGTGCAAAACGACACAAACCGGACCAAAATCGTACAAGGGAGTGCGTTTTCAGGGAGAAATGAGTCAAATCGGGCTGTAATTGTTAAACCGTCGCGGATATCGTCAAACTCTCGACGGAAATGTGCTATCTGGGTACGATATAGTGCAGAACGACACAAACCGGGGCAAAATCGTGCAAGCGAGTGCGTTTTCAGCGAGAAATGCGTCAAATCGGGCTGTAATTGTTGAACCGTCGCTGATATCGTCAAACTCTCGACGGAAATGTGCTATTTATGTCCGAAATAGTGCAGAACGACACAAACCGAAGCAAAATCGTGCAAGCGAGTGCGTTTTCAGCGAGAAATGTGTCAAATTCGGCTGTAATTGTTGAACCGTCGCTGATATCGTCAAACTATCGACGGAAATGTGCTATTTGGGTACGATATAGTGCAGAACGACACAAACCGGAGGAAAATCGTGCAAGGGAGTGCGTTTTCAGCGAGAAATGCGTCAAATCGTGATATCGTCAAATTCTCGACGGAAATGTGCTATTTGGGTCCGAAGTGGTGCAGAACGACACAAACCGAAGCAAAATCGTGCAAGGGAGTGCGATTTCAGCGAGAAATGGGCCAAATCGGGCTGTAATTGTTAAACCGTCACTGATATCGTCAAACTCTCGACGGGAATGTGCTATTTGGGTCCGAAATAGTGCAAAACGACACAAACCGGAACAAAATCGTACAAGGGAGTGCGTTTTCAGCGAGAAATGGGTCAAATCGGACTGTAATTGTTGAACCGTCGCGGATATCGTCAAACTCTCGACGGAAATGTGCTATCTGGGTACGATATAGTGCAGAACGACACAAAACGGAGCAAAATCGTGCAAGGGAGTGCGTTTTCAGCGAGAAATGCGTCAAATCGGGCTGTAATTGTTGAACCGTCGCTGATATCGTCAAACTCTCGACGGAAATGTGCTATTTATGTCCGATATAGTGCAGAACGACACAAACCGAAGCAAAATCGTGCAAGCGAGTGCGTTTTCAGCTAGAAAAGGGTCAAATCGTGATATCGTCAAATTTTCGACGGAAATGTGCTATTTGGGTACGATATAGTGCAGAACGACACAAACCGGAGCAAAATCGTGCAAGGGAGTGCGATTTCAGCGAGAAACGGGTCAATTCGGGCTGTAATTGTTAAACCGTCACTGATATCGTCAAACTCTCGACGGAAATGTGCTATTCGGGTACGATATAGTGCAGAACGACACAAACCGGAGCAAAATCGTGCAAGGGAGTGCGTTTTCAGCGAGAAATGGGTCAAATCGGGCTGTAACTGTTGAACCGTCGCAGATATCGTCAAACTCTCGACGGAAATGTGCTATTTGGGTACGATGTAGTGCAGAACGACAAAAACCGAAGCAAAATCGTGCATGCGAGTGCGTTTTCAGCGAGAAATGCGTCAAATCGGGCTGTCATTGTTGAACCGTCGCTGATATCGTCAAACTCTCGACGGGAATGTGCTATTTGGGTCCGAAATAGTGCAAAACGACACAAACCGGAACAAAATCGTACAAGGGAGTGCGTTTTCAGCGAGAAATGGGTCAAATCGGGCTGTAATTGTTGAACCGTCGCGGATATCGTCAAACTCTCGACGGAAATGTGCTATTTGGGTACGATATAGTGCAGAACGACACAAACCGGACCAAAATCGTGCAAGGGAGTGCGTTTTCAGCGAGAAATGGGTCAAATCGGGCTGTAACTGTTGAACCGTCGCAGATATCGTCAAACTCTCGACGGAAATGTGCTATTTGGGTACGATGTAGTGCAGAACGACACAAACCGGAGCAAAATCGTGCAAGGGAGTGCGTTTTCAGCGAGAAATGCGTCAAATCGGGCTGTAATTGTTGAACCGTCGCTGATATCGTCAAACTCTCGACGGAAATGTGCTATTTGGGTCCGATATAGTGCAGAACAACACAAACCGAAGCAAAATCGTGCAAGCGAGTGCGTTTTCAGCGAGAAATGGGTCAAATCGGGCTGTAATTGTTAAACCGTCGCCGATATCGTCAAACTCTCGACGGAAATGTGCTATTTGGGTACGATATAGTGCAGAACGACACAAACCGAAGCAAAATCGTGCAAGCGAGTGCGTTTTCAGCTAGAAAAGGGTCAAATCGTGATATCGTCAAATTTTCGACGGAAATGTGCTATTTGGGTACGATATAGTGCAGAACGACACAAACCGGAGCAAAATCGTGCAAGGGAGTGCGTTTTCAGCGAGAAACGGGTCAAATCGGGCTGTAATTGTTAAACCGTCGCAGATATCGTCAAACTCTCGACGGAAATGTGCTATTTGGGTACGATATAGTGCAAAACGACACAAACCGGACCAAAATCGTACAAGGGAGTGCGTTTTCAGGGAGAAATGAGTCAAATCGGGCTGTAATTGTTAAACCGTCGCGGATATCGTCAAACTCTCGACGGAAATGTGCTATCTGGGTACGATATAGTGCAGAACGACACAAACCGGGGCAAAATCGTGCAAGCGAGTGCGTTTTCAGCGAGAAATGCGTCAAATCGGGCTGTAATTGTTGAACCGTCGCTGATATCGTCAAACTCTCGACGGAAATGTGCTATTTATGTCCGAAATAGTGCAGAACGACACAAACCGAAGCAAAATCGTGCAAGCGAGTGCGTTTTCAGCGAGAAATGTGTCAAATTCGGCTGTAATTGTTGAACCGTCGCTGATATCGTCAAACTATCGACGGAAATGTGCTATTTGGGTACGATATAGTGCAGAACGACACAAACCGGAGGAAAATCGTGCAAGGGAGTGCGTTTTCAGCGAGAAATGCGTCAAATCGTGATATCGTCAAATTCTCGACGGAAATGTGCTATTTGGGTCCGAAGTGGTGCAGAACGACACAAACCGAAGCAAAATCGTGCAAGGGAGTGCGATTTCAGCGAGAAATGGGCCAAATCGGGCTGTAATTGTTAAACCGTCACTGATATCGTCAAACTCTCGACGGGAATGTGCTATTTGGGTCCGAAATAGTGCAAAACGACACAAACCGGAACAAAATCGTACAAGGGAGTGCGTTTTCAGCGAGAAATGGGTCAAATCGGACTGTAATTGTTGAACCGTCGCGGATATCGTCAAACTCTCGACGGAAATGTGCTATCTGGGTACGATATAGTGCAGAACGACACAAAACGGAGCAAAATCGTGCAAGGGAGTGCGTTTTCAGCGAGAAATGCGTCAAATCGGGCTGTAATTGTTGAACCGTCGCTGATATCGTCGAACTCTCGACGGAAATGTGCTATTTATGTCCGATATAGTGCAGAACGACACAAACCGAAGCAAAATCGTGCAAGCGAGTGCGTTTTCAGCGAGAAATGTGTCAAATTCGGCTGTAATTGTTGAACCGTCGCTGATATCGTCAAACTATCGTCGGAAATGTGCTACTTGGGTACGATATAGTGCAGAACGACACAAACCGGAGGAAAATCGTGCAAGGGAGTGCGTTTTCAGCGAGAAATGGGTCAAATCGTGATATCGTCAAATTCTCGACGGAAATGTGCTATTTGGGTACGATATAGTGCAGAACGACACAAACCGGACCAAAATCGTGCAAGGGAGTGCGTTTTCAGCGAGAAATGTGTCAAATCGGGCTGTAACTGTTGAACCGTCGCAGATATCGTCAAACACTCGACGGAAATGTGCTATTTGGGTCCGAAATAGTGCAGAACGACACAAACCGAAGCAAAATCGTGCAAGGGAGTGCGTTTTCAGCGAAAAACGGGTCAATTCGGGCTGTAATTGTTGAACCGTCGCTGATATCGTGAAACTCTCGACGGAAATGTGCTATTTGGGTACGATATAGTGCAGAACGACACAAACCGAAGCAAAATCGTGCAAGCGCTGCGTTTTCTGCGAGAAATGTGTCAAATCGGGCTGTAATTGTTAAACCGTCACTGATATCGTCAAACTCTCGACGGAAATGTGCTATTTGGGTGCGAAATAGTGCAAAACGTCACAAACCGGACAAAATCGTGCAAGCGAGTGCGTTTTCAGCGAGAAATGGGTCAAATTCGGCTGTAATTGTTGAACCGTCGCTGATATCGTCAAACTATCGACGGAAATGTGCTATTTGGGTACGATATAGTGCAGAACGACACAAACCGGAGGAAAATCGTGCAAGGGAGTGCGTTTTCAGCGAGAAATGGGTCAAATCGTGATATCGTCAAATTCTCGACGGAAATGTGCTATTTGGATACGATATAGTGCAGAACGACACAAACCGGACCAAAATCGTGCAAGGGAGTGCGTTTTCAGCGAGAAATGGGTCAAATCGGGCTGTAATTGTTAAACCGTCGCCGATATCGTCAAACTCTCGACGGAAATGTGCTATTTGGGTACGATATAGTGCAGAACGACACAAACCGAAGCAAAATCGTGCAAGCGAGTGCGTTTTCAGCTAGAAAACGGTCAAATCGTGATATCGTCAAATTTTCGATGGAAATGTGCTATTTGGGTACGATATAGTGCAGAACGACACAAACCGGAGCAAAATCGTGCAAGGGAGTGCGTTTTCAGCGAGAAACGGGTCAAATCGGGCTGTAATTGTTAAACCGTCACTGATATCGTCAAACTCTAGACGGAAATGTGCTATTTGGGTCCGAAATAGTACAAAACGACCCAAACCGGACAAAATCGTGCAAGCGAGTGCGTTTTCCGCGAGAAATGGGTCAAATCGGGCTGTAATTGTTGAACCGTCGCTGATATCGTCAAACTCTCGACGGAAATGACTATTTGGGTCCGATATAGTGCAAAACGACACAAACCGGAGGAAAATCGTGCAAGGGAGTGCGTTTTCAGCGAGAAATGGGTCAAATCGGGCTGTAACTGTTGAACCGTCGCAGATATCGTCAAACTCTCGACGGAAATGTGCTATTTGGGTACGATATAGTGCAGAACGACACAAACCGAAGCAAAATCGTGCAAGCGAGTGCGTCTTCAGCGAGAAATGGGTCAAATCGGGCTGTAATTGTTAAACCGTCACTGATATCGTCAAACTCTCGACGGAAATGTGCTACTTGGGTCCGAAATAGTACAAAACGACCCAAACCGGACAAAATCGTGCAAGCGAGTGCGTTTTCCGCGAGAAATGGGTCAAATCGGGCTGTAATTGTTGAACCGTCGCTGATATCGTCAAACTCTCGACGGAAATGTGCTATTTATGTCCGAAATAGTGCAGAACGACACAAACCGAAGCAAAATCGTGCAAGCGAGTGCGTTTTCAGCGAGAAATGTGTCAAATTCGGCTGTAATTGTTGAACCGTCGCTGATATCGTCAAACTATCGACGGAAATGTGCTATTTGGGTACGATATAGTGCAGAACGACACAAACCGGAGGAAAATCGTGCAAGGGAGTGCGTTTTCAGCGAGAAATGCGTCAAATCGTGATATCGTCAAATTCTCGACGGAAATGTGCTATTTGGGTCCGAAGTGGTGCAGAACGACACAAACCGAAGCAAAATCGTGCAAGGGAGTGCGATTTCAGCGAGAAATGGGCCAAATCGGGCTGTAATTGTTAAACCGTCACTGATATCGTCAAACTCTCGACGGGAATGTGCTATTTGGGTCCGAAATAGTGCAAAACGACACAAACCGGAACAAAATCGTACAAGGGAGTGCGTTTTCAGCGAGAAATGGGTCAAATCGGACTGTAATTGTTGAACCGTCGCGGATATCGTCAAACTCTCGACGGAAATGTGCTATCTGGGTACGATATAGTGCAGAACGACACAAAACGGAGCAAAATCGTGCAAGGGAGTGCGTTTTCAGCGAGAAATGCGTCAAATCGGGCTGTAATTGTTGAACCGTCGCTGATATCGTCGAACTCTCGACGGAAATGTGCTATTTATGTCCGATATAGTGCAGAACGACACAAACCGAAGCAAAATCGTGCAAGCGAGTGCGTTTTCAGCGAGAAATGTGTCAAATTCGGCTGTAATTGTTGAACCGTCGCTGATATCGTCAAACTATCGTCGGAAATGTGCTACTTGGGTACGATATAGTGCAGAACGACACAAACCGGAGGAAAATCGTGCAAGGGAGTGCGTTTTCAGCGAGAAATGGGTCAAACCGTGATATCGTCAAATTCTCGACGGAAATGTGCTATTTGGGTACGATATAGTGCAGAACGACACAAACCGGACCAAAATCGTGCAAGGGAGTGCGTTTTCAGCGAGAAATGTGTCAAATCGGGCTGTAACTGTTGAACCGTCGCAGATATCGTCAAACACTCGACGGAAATGTGCTATTTGGGTCCGAAATAGTGCAGAACGACACAAACCGAAGCAAAATCGTGCAAGGGAGTGCGTTTTCAGCGAGAAATGGGTCAAATTCGGCTGTAATTGTTGAACCGTCGCTGATATCGTCAAACTATCGACGGAAATGTGCTATTTGGGTACGATATAGTGCAGAACGACACAAACCGGAGGAAAATCGTGCAAGGGAGTGCGTTTTCAGCGAGAAATGGGTCAAATCGTGATATCGTCAAATTCTCGACGGAAATGTGCTATTTGGATACGATATAGTGCAGAACGACACAAACCGGACCAAAATCGTGCAAGGGAGTGCGTTTTCAGCGAGAAATGGGTCAAATCGGGCTGTAATTGTTAAACCGTCGCCGATATCGTCAAACTCTCGACGGAAATGTGCTATTTGGGTACGATATAGTGCAGAACGACACAAACCGAAGCAAAATCGTGCAAGCGAGTGCGTTTTCAGCTAGAAAACGGTCAAATCGTGATATCGTCAAATTTTCGATGGAAATGTGCTATTTGGGTACGATATAGTGCAGAACGACACAAACCGGAGCAAAATCGTGCAAGGGAGTGCGTTTTCAGCGAGAAACGGGTCAAATCGGGCTGTAATTGTTAAACCGTCACTGATATCGTCAAACTCTAGACGGAAATGTGCTATTTGGGTCCGAAATAGTACAAAACGACCCAAACCGGACAAAATCGTGCAAGCGAGTGCGTTTTCCGCGAGAAATGGGTCAAATCGGGCTGTAATTGTTGAACCGTCGCTGATATCGTCAAACTCTCGACGGAAATGACTATTTGGGTCCGATATAGTGCAAAACGACACAAACCGGAGGAAAATCGTGCAAGGGAGTGCGTTTTCAGCGAGAAATGGGTCAAATCGGGCTGTAACTGTTGAACCGTCGCAGATATCGTCAAACTCTCGACGGAAATGTGCTATTTGGGTACGATATAGTGCAGAACGACACAAACCGAAGCAAAATCGTGCAAGCGAGTGCGTCTTCAGCGAGAAATGGGTCAAATCGGGCTGTAATTGTTAAACCGTCACTGATATCGTCAAACTCTCGACGGAAATGTGCTACTTGGGTCCGAAATAGTACAAAACGACCCAAACCGGACAAAATCGTGCAAGCGAGTGCGTTTTCCGCGAGAAATGGGTCAAATCGGGCTGTAATTGTTGAACCGTCGCTGATATCGTCAAACTCTCGACGGAAATGATTATTTGGGTCCGATATAGTGCAAAACGACACAAACCGGAGGAAAATCGTGCAAGGGAGTGCGTTTTCAGCGAGAAATGGGTCAAATCGGGCTGTAACTGTTGAACCGTCGCAGATATCGTCAAACTCTCGACGGAACTGTGCTATTTGGGTACGATATAGTGCAGAACGACACAAACCGAAGCAAAATCGTGCAAGCGAGTGCGTCTTCAGCGAGAAATGGGTCAAATCGGGCTGTAATTGTTAAACCGTCACTGATATCGTCAAACTCTCGACGGAAATGTGCTACTTGGGTCCGAAATAGTGCAAAACGACACCAACCGGACCAAAATCGTACAAGGGAGTGCGTTTTCAGCGAGAAATGGGTCAAATCGGGCTGTAATTGTTAAACCGTCACTGATATCGTCAAACTCTCGACGGGAATGTGCTATTTGGGTCCGAAATAGTGCAAAACGACACAAACCGGAACAAAATCGTACAAGGGAGTGCGTTTTCAGCGAGAAATGGGTCAAATCGGGCTGTAATTGTTGAACCGTCGCGGATATCGTCAAACTCTCTACGGAAATGTGCTATTTGGGTCCGAAATAGTGCAAAACGATACCAACCGGACCAAAATCGTACAAGGGAGTGCGTTTTCAGCGAGAAACGGGTCAAATCGGGCTGTAATTATTAAATCGTCACTGATATCGTCAAATTCTCGACGGAAATGTGCTATTTGGGTACGATATAGTGCAGAACGACACAAGCCGAAGCAAAATCGTGCAAGCGAGTGCGTTTTCAGCTAGAAAAGGGTCAAATCGTGATATCGTCAAATTTTCGACGGAAATGTGCTATTTGGGTACGATATAGTGCAGAACGACACAAACCGGAGCAAAATCGTGCAAGGGAGTGCGATTTCAGCGAGAAACGGGTCAAATCGGGCTGTAATTGTTAAACCGTCACTGATATCGTCAAACTCTCGACGGAAATGTGCTATCTGGGTACGATATAGTGCAGAACGACACAAACCGGAGCAAAATCGTGCAAGGGAGTGCGTTTTCAGCGAGAAACGGGACAAATCGGGCTGTAATTGTTAAATCGTCACTGATATCGTCAAATTCTCGACGGAAATGTGCTATTTGGGTACGATATAGTGCAGAACGACACAAACCGAAGCAAAATCGTGCAAGCGAGTGCGTTTTCAGCTAGAAAACGGTCAAATCGTGATATCGTCAAATTTTCGATGGAAATGTGCTATCTGGGTACGATATAGTGCAGAACGACACAAACCGGAGCAAAATCGTGCAAGGGAGTGCGTTTTCAGCGAGAAACGGGTCAAATCGGGCTGTAATTGTTAAACCGACACTGATATCGTCAAACTCTAGACGGAAATGTGCTATTTGGGTCCGAAATAGTACAAAACGACCCAAACCGGACAAAATCGTGCAAGCGAGTGCGTTTTCCGCGAGAAATGGGTCAAATCGGGCTATAATTGTTGAACCGTCGCTGATATCGTCAAACTCTCGACGGAAATGTGCTATTTGGGTCCGATATAGTGCAAAACGACACAAACCGGAGGAAAATCGTGCAAGGGAGTGCGTTTTCAGCGAGAAATGGGTCAAATCGGGCTGTAACTGTTGAACCGTCGCAGATATCGTCAAACTCTCGACGGAAATGTGCTATTTGGGTACGATATAGTGCAGAACGACACAAACCGGAGGAAAATCGTGCAAGGGAGTGCGTTTTCAGCGAGAAATGCGTCAAATCGTGATATCGTCAAATTCTCGACGGAAATGTGCTATTTGGGTACGATATAGTGCAGAACGACACAAACCGGACCAAAATCGTGCAAGGGAGTGCGTTTTCAGCGAGAAATGGGTCAAATCGGGCTGTAACTGTTGAACCGTCGCAGATATCGTCAAACTCTCGACGGAAATGTGCTATTTGGGTACGATGTAGTGCAGAACGACAAAAACCGAAGCAAAATCGTACAAGCGAGTGCGTTTTCAGCGAGAAGTGCGTCAAATCGCGCTGTAATTGTTGAACCGTCGCTGATATCGTCAAACTCTCGACGGAAATGTGCTATTTGGGTCCGAAGTGGTGCAGAACGACACAAACCGAAGCAAAATCGTGCAAGGGAGTGCGTTTACAGCGAGAAACGGGTCAATTCGGGCTGTAATTGTTGAACCGTCGCTGATATCGTGAAACTCTCGACGGAAATGTGCTATTTGGGTACGATATAGTGCAGAACGACACAAACCGGAACAAAATCGCGCAAGGGAGTGCGTTTTCAGCGAGAAATGGGTCAAATCTGGCTGTAGTTGTTGAACCGTCGCGGATATCGTCAAACTCTCGACGGAAATGTGCTATCTGGGTACGATATAGTGCAGAACGACACAAACCGGAGCAAAATCGTGCAAGGGAGTGCGTTTTCAGCGAGAAATGCGTCAAATCGGGCTGTAATTGTTGAACCGTCGCTGATATCGTCAAACTCTCGACGGAAATGTGCTATTTATGTCCGAAATAGTGCAGAACGACACAAACCGAAGCAAAATCGTGCAAGCGAGTGCGTTTTCAGCGAGAAATGTGTCAAATTCGGCTGTAATTGTTGAACCGTCGCTGATATCGTCAAACTATCGACGGAAATGTGCTATTTGGGTACGATATAGTGCAGAACGACACAAACCGGAGGAAAATCGTGCAAGGGAGTGCGTTTTCAGCGAGAAATGCGTCAAATCGTGATATCGTCAAATTCTCGACGGAAATGTGCTATTTGGGTACGATATAGTGCAGAACGACACAAACCGGACCAAAATCGTGCAAGGGAGTGCGTTTTCAGCGAGAAATGGGTCAAATCGGGCTGTAACTGTTGTACCGTCGCAGATATCGTCAAACTCTCGACGGAAATGTGCTATTTGGGTCCGAAATAGTGCAAAACGTCACAAACCGGACAAAATCGTGCAAGCGAGTGCGTTTTCCGCGAGAAATGGGTCAAATCGGGCTGTAATTGTTGAACCGTCGCTGATATCGTCAAACTCTCGACGGAAATGTGCTATTTGGGTCCGAACTAGTGCAAAACGACACAAACCGGACCAAAATCGTACAAGGGAGTGCGTTTTCAGCGAGAAACGCGTCAAATCGGGCTGTAATTGTTGAACCGTCGCTGATATCGTCAAACTCTCGACGGAAATGTGCTATATGGGTCCGATATAGTGCAGAACGATACAAACCGGAGCAAAATCGTGCAAGGGAGTGCGTTTTCAGCGAGAAATGGGTCAAATCGGGCTGTAATTGTTTAATCGTCGCTGATATCGTGAAACTATCGACGGAAATGTGGTATTTGGGTCCGATATAATGCAAAACGACACAAACCGGAGGAAAATCGTGCAAGGGAGTGCGTTCTCAGCGAGAAATGTGTCAAATCGTGATATCGTCAAATTCTCGACGGAAATGTGCTATTTAGGTACGATATAGTGCAGAACGACACAAACCGAAGCAAAATCGTGCAAGGGAGTGCGTTTTCAGCGCGAAATGAGTCAAATCGGGCTGTAATTGTTAAACCGTCGCGGATATCGTCAAACTCTCGACGGAAATGTGCTATCTGGGTACGATATGGTGCAGAACGACACAAACCGGGGCAAAATCGTGCAAGGGAGTGCGTTTTCAGCGAGAAATGCGTCAAATCGGGCTGTAATTGTTGAACCGTCGCTGATATCGTCAAACTCTCGACGGAAATGTGCTATTTATGTCCGAAATAGTGCAGAACGACACAAACCGAAGCAAAATCGTGCAAGCGAGTGCGTTTTCAGCGAGAAATGTGTCAAATTCGGCTGTAATTGTTGAACCGTCGCTGATATGGTCAAACTATCGACGGAAATGTGCTATTTGGGTACGATATAGTGCAGAACGACACAAACCGAAGGAAAATCGTGCAAGGGAGTGCGTTTTCAGCGAGAAATGCGTCAAATCGTGATATCGTCAAATTCTCGACGGAAATGTGCTATTTGGGTACGATATAGTGCAGAACGACACAAACCGGACCAAAATCGTGCAAGGGAGTGCGTTTTCAGCGAGAAATGGGTCAAATCGGGCTGTAACTGTTGAACCGTCGCAGATATCGTCAAACTCTCGACGGAAATGTGCTATTTGGGTACGATGTAGTGCAGAACGACAAAAACCGAAGCAAAATCGTGCATGCGAGTGCGTTTTCAGCGAGAAATGCGTCAAATCGGGCTGTCATTGTTGAACCGTCGCTGATATCGTCAAACTCTCGACGGAAATGTGCTATTTGGGTACGATGTAGTGCAGAACGACAAAAACCGAAGCAAAATCGTGCAAGGGAGTGCGATTTCAGCGAGAAATGGGTCAAATCGGGCTGTAATTGTTAAATCGTCACTGATATCGTCAAATTCTCGACGGAAATGTGCTATTTGGGTACGATATAGTGCAAAACGACACAAACCGGACCAAAATCGTACAAGGGAGTGCGTTTTTAGGGAGAAATGGGTCAAATCGGGCTGTAATTGTTAAACCGTCGCGGATATCGTCAAACTCTCGACGGAAATGTGCTATCTGGGTACGATATAGTGCAGAACGACACAAACCGGAGCAAAATCGTGCAAGGGAGTGCGTTTTCAGCGAGAAATGGGTCAAATCGGGCTGTAACTGTTGAACCGTCGCAGATATCGTCAAACTCTCGACGGAAATGTGCTATTTGGGTACGATGTAGTGCAGAACGACAAAAACCGAAGCAAAATCGTGCATGCGAGTGCGTTTTCAGCGAGAAATGCGTCAAATCGGGCTGTCATTGTTGAACCGTCGCTGATATCGTCAAACTCTCGACGGAAATGTGCTATTTGGGTACGATGTAGTGCAGAACGACAAAAACCGAAGCAAAATCGTGCAAGGGAGTGCGATTTCAGCGAGAAATGGGTCAAATCGGGCTGTAATTGTTAAATCGTCACTGATATCGTCAAATTCTCGACGGAAATGTGCCATTTGGGTACGATATAGTGCAAAACGACACAAACCGGACCAAAATCGTACAAGGGAGTGCGTTTTTAGGGAGAAATGGGTCAAATCGGGCTGTAATTGTTAAACCGTCGCGGATATCGTCAAACTCTCGACGGAAATGTGCTATCTGGGTACGATATAGTGCAGAACGACACAAACCGGAGCAAAATCGTGCAAGGGAGTGCGTTTTCAGCGAGAAATGCGTCAAATCGGGCTGTAATTGTTGAACCGTCGCTGATATCGTCAAACTCTCGACGGAAATGTGCTATTTATGTCCGAAATAGTGCAGAACGACACAAACCGAAGCAAAATCGTGCAAGCGAGTGCGTTTTCAGCGAGAAATGTGTCAAATTCGGCTGTAATTGTTGAACCGTCGCTGATATCGTCAAACTATCGACGGAAATGTGCTATTTGGGTACGATATAGTGCAGAACGACACAAACCGGAGGAAAATCGTGCAAGGGAGTGCGTTTTCAGCGAGAAATGGGTCAAATCGGGCTGTAATTGTTGAACCGTCGCTGATATCGTCAAACTCTCGACGGAAATGTGCTATTTGGGTACGATGTAGTGCAGAACGACAAAAACCGAAGCAAAATCGTACAAGCGAGTGCGTTTTCAGCGAGAAGTGCGTCAAATCGCGCTGTAATTGTTGAACCGTCGCTGATATCGTCAAACTCTCGACGGAAATGTGCTATTTGGGTCCGAAATGGTGCAGAACGACAC
>NW_027478310.1:30000-32804 GCF_051020975.1 Osmia lignaria lignaria | reverse complement strand
GACCCGCCGTCTGATCTTTGCTAAATGATCTGGCATCACCGGAGTTTTTTTGGTCCGTGTTGCGTTCGCTCTATTCGAAATGAAACTCGCGGAGGCGAAGAATTGTTAAAAGTTTACGAAGCGTCTAGGAGTGGTTAAAACTGAGAGAGTTGAAACTACGATGTATTAGAACGAGCAACCGTCGAAACTTTGTTTCGCGACGTTCTTTTCGTCGCTCTCGTCCCCACGCTCCTACGCTTTGGTTGTTTCTTTGCCATCCGTGTTGCGATAAAAAGATTTCTCCATTGTCCAAAAAGGACGGATCGAGATTCCTCTTTCGAGAGGGAGAGAGAGGTACTTGCGGGTAACCTGGAATCTACGAAACACGCACCGTGGTAAGATTCGTGCGTCCGCCTGATCGATGTGTGTTGTTTACGGACCGGCTGAGAAGCGACGATAGCGAGTCTTTGAAAAACTATGTGTCCATTAGTTAGACCGATCGTCGCCGGCCGTGTGTCTGTTCGAATCTCGCAACCCACGATTCAGCGACAGGACGCGCGCTCGCATTCCTTGTGTGCGTTCGTACTTTTCAAGGTTTTTAAATGTACTTTACGCCCGACCGTCGAGAGGAGCGTGCCACTGGGCGTTTCTCCGACGGTTTCCGTCCTTGGACGCGATCGTGTCGTCAACGATCGAACAAACAAACAAATACGTTGGCGACGCCCGAATTCGCTCTCCCGCACGCGCCGGGTGGGAGAGTGATGTGGGTATCGAATGTGATGCGTGTTAATAATGAAAATAACACTCTAAAGATCTAAAGAGTTTGAAATACAAAATTTTACGATTACCCTGAACGGTGGATCACTTGGCTCGTGGGTCGATGAAGAACGCAGCTAATTGCGCGTCAACGTGTGAACTGCAGGACACATGAACATCGACATTTCGAACGCACATTGCGGTCCACGGATACAATTCCTGGACCACGCCTGGCTGAGGGTCGTTTTCTTAACAAAAGACTGCTTGCGTTTGCTTCTCGAAAAAAGAGTAATTCATTTCTTTCTAAACATCTCGCCGTCGTTCAACGAAAGTAGAACGTTTCGGAGCGGGATTATCGAACGAAATTGAAAGAATGAATGAACGATAAACAAAGAAAGAGTCGCAACGTACGAGCGATAGTTGGGCAGTTCGTCGGCGTTTGTCGTGGAAACGATGTGACGAAAATCGCAACCGATACACTAAATGCAGGCCGTTAAAGGAGAGAAACAAATTTCGAAATATCTCTTCGAACTAGCGCAAGTGCGTCACGGCGCGCGAGTCGTTCGTTAAAATTATAAACGACCGCCCGTGAAAGCACCGAGTTCTCGGAAGATAATCTATAAAGATTCTCCATCCTGCTGAAAGTTATCGGATCGGCGCGATTGTTCACTTGTAGAAATCCACGCTCCCGACGTTGCCAGAAACGATATTTACGAAAGGTGTGTCAAAAATAACGAAAGAAGCTCTCCTATAAATTTAGAAAAAGCAAACGAGTGAAATGTTTGAGATGATAATTTGCTGAAATGCAAGCTCGAATAGCCCCAGGGTTTCGAATGATTCCCCGCGCTTTATACATCTCTCTGTTTACAAACGGTGTATAAATGAAAGATCGCTTCAGATGGGTCGTCGCTGTTTGACGCGCGATGCTGTTCCTTTTTTTTTGTCTGTCTGTGCGTTTAGCTTCGCTAAACAAGTTAAATGGTTAAAAAGCGTCGAAAAAGCGAATACACACGCGACAAGACAAATCTAACGAGTAAAGGAACGCTCCGCTCCAAGATAAAAATGGTTGTTTACAATCAATACAGCGTTTCGGTACCCCTGATCGTAGTCTGAAACTGTGTAACAAAAGAGAGGAAAGCGAATGGTGAAGGAACTTCGAAGCCTCCGTGGCGTGGCTAGAACTTGTGATAAAAGTATGTTTGCAGCAATTATGCATGCTCCCGTTAAAACAGCATTTCAATGTCTCGCATGGCTTAAAGCTCTAGGAGGCTTCAACATTTAGAATACATACGGACTACTTCGTTTGTTAAAGATAAGCGAAGACCGCGCGACCATCGCTCGGTCGTCCAGTCCTCGAAAGTTTTGTTGCGTTCCAAAGAAGAGACAAATGGGGTTTACCCTTGCGCTAAGGGGAGAAGAAGAGAAAAGCAGTTGTTAAATCTAAGAGGTGTGTGGAGTACATCGCGTGTTGGTTAAAATTGTTAAATGAAGTATACGCGAAATGTTCTCTCGCTCTTGCTTTTCCTCTTGCTTCCGTGGCGCTCGAAAAGAAGGGATGATAAATAAAGAAACCTATTCGAAATCTCTTGTGGAACAAAAAATAATACGGACGGACGTTAAAATTGAACCGAGACGAAATGGATCGTCTTGCGAGTTGTCTTCGCTTTGAAATTGTTAAAAATTGATAAAAGCAATACGACGAAGCTGCAGTCCGCAAAATGTTTGAAGCAAAAAGGAAATAACACGAAAATTATGGGAACGTCGTGTCTCAACTTTTTTTTCCCTCTTGTGCTCGTTTCATCGAACGATAAATACAAACATTTTGAAACGAGAGAGGAGGAAAAATTGAATATGCGAAAGGTTGATTCACGCACAGTTTCTCTACGTGTTTGCTTTTTTGCTTCTTTTCGTTTATTTTTTTTTTTTTTGCATCGAGCATCATTATTCACCTTTCGATGAAACCAAAGAAATTGACGACCTCAGAGTAGGCGAGATTACCCGCTGAATTTAAGCATATTATTAAGCGGAGGAAAAGAAACTAACTAGGATTTCCTTAGTAGCGGCGAGCG
>NW_027478310.1:22500-25000 GCF_051020975.1 Osmia lignaria lignaria | reverse complement strand
AGAGGGAGGCACTTTGAAAGCAACACGCCGCTGGAACTTTGAAAAATTTCGGGGCAAAGCAATACGCGGCTGGGACTTTGAAATATTTCGGAGCGCACCTAAAGTTCGTTATTTTGGCTAAACGGAGCGAAAATCTGCATTTATACCATCACGGACGTTAGTTCAATAGCGTTTAACGATCGATCCACGGTACAGAACGCAAAAATATGATTGTTAAAATTTTCGACTAATCGGTTCTAAGAGGCGAAGCAATACGCCGCTGGGACTTTGAAATATTTCGGAGCGCACCTAAAGTTCGTTATTTTGGCTAAACGGAGCGAAAATCTGCATTTATACCATCACGGACGTTAGTTTAATAGCGTTTAACGATGGATCCACGGTACAGAATGCAAAAATATGAATGTTAAAATTTTCGACTAATCGGTTCTAAGAGGCGAAGCAATACGCCGCTGGGACTTTGAAATATTTCGGAGCGCACCTAAAGTTCGTTATTTTGGCTAAACGGAGCGAAAATCTGCATTTATACCATCACGGACGTTAGTTTAATAGCGTTTAACGATGGATCCACGGTACAGAATGCAAAAATATGATTGTTAAAATTTTCGACTAATCGGTTCTAAGAGGCGAAGCAATACGCCGCTGGGACTTTGAAATATTTCGGAGCGCACCTAAAGTTCGTTATTTTGGCTAAACGGAGCGAAAATCTGCATTTATACCATCACGGACGTTAGTCCAATAGCGTTTAACGATGGATCCACGGTACAGAATGCAAAAATATGATTGTTAAAATTTTCGACTAATCGGTTCTAAGAGGCGAAGCAATACGCCGCTGGGACTTTGAAATATTTCGGAGCGCACCTAAAGTTCGTTATTTTGGCTAAACGGAGCGAAAATCTGCATTTATACCATCACGGACGTTAGTTTAATAGCGTTTAACGATGGATCCACGGTACAGAATGCAAAAATATGATTGTTAAAATTTTCGACTAATCGGTTCTAAGAGGCGAAGCAATACGCCGCTGGGACTTTGAAATATTTCGGAGCGCACCTAAAGTTCGTTATTTTGGCTAAACGGAGCGAAAATCTGCATTTATACCATCACGGACGTTAGTTCAATAGCGTTTAACGATCGATCCACGGTACAGAATGCAAAAATATGATTGTTAAAATTTTCGACTAATCGGTTCTAAGAGGCGAAGCAATACGCCGCTGGGACTTTGAAATATTTCGGAGCGCACCTAAAGTTCGTTATTTTGGCTAAACGGAGCGAAAATCTGCATTTATACCATCACGGACGTTAGTTTAATAGCGTTTAACGATGGATCCACGGTACAGAATGCAAAAATATGATTGTTAAAATTTTCGACTAATCGGTTCTAAGAGGCGAAGCAATACGCCGCTGGGACTTTGAAATATTTCGGAGCGCACCTAAAGTTCGTTATTTTGGCTAAACGGAGCGAAAATCTGCATTTATACCATCACGGACGTTAGTTCAATAGCGTTTAACGATCGATCCACGGTACAGAATGCAAAAATATGATTGTTAAAATTTTCGACTAATCGGTTCTAAGAGGCGAAGCAATACGCCGCTGGGACTTTGAAATATTTCGGAGCGCACCTAAAGTTCGTTATTTTGGCTAAACGGAGCGAAAATCTGCATTTATACCATCACGGACGTTAGTTTAATAGCGTTTAACGATGGATCCACGGTACAGAATGCAAAAATATGATTGTTAAAATTTTCGACTTATCGGTTCTGGATCACTGAAAAATCAAAAAAAATTATTAATTTTGATTAATTAAATTACATATGTAGTTTTATATTGTTATAGTCTCGTATTTGTTAATGTTTTGTCGTAAGAAAATGCAAAAATATCGTTTTAATGTTTTCGTCTCATCGGTTCTGGATCGCTGAAAAATCAAAAAAAAATATTCATTTTGATTAATTAAATTACAAATGGAGTTTTATATTGCTATAGTCGCTTATTTGTTAATGTTTTACCGTAAGAAAATGCAAAAATATCGTTTTAATATTTTCATCTCATCGGTTCTGGGCGGTTTTAAAATTTTTTAAAATATTAATTAAACCCATGATTTACATGAGAATGTGAATTTATTATGTCCTGCATGTTAATTTATTAATTTTCATGTATAGAACGTTATAAAATGAAAGGATATGTTCGACGATATTTTCAGTCTAAGTTTTACCGTGCCGGCGGATGGTACGCTCTCACGGCGGTTTGCACAGGCATACGCCTGGGCGTAAGCCCATGCGTCGCCGACCTAGCGGCCGGCCGTTCGGTATTTATAGGAAGGCACTTTCGGTTCGCTCGGACCGGTCGGGAGTAGCGTCGAGCGTGTGGCTCTTTTATGACTTCGGTTGAAAAGCAGTCTACCGCTCCTCGAGAATATACTTTCTCGACTATTCTCGTTCCGGTTTTCCGTTGCGGATTATTATTAATCTCCACACAGCATTACCACGGGTCGGTGTCTAAGACCG
>NW_027478310.1:5000-10000 GCF_051020975.1 Osmia lignaria lignaria | reverse complement strand
TTTTGGCTAAACGGAGCGAAAATCTGCATTTATACCATAACGGACGTTAGTTCAATAGCGTTTAACGATCGATCCACGGTACAGAATGCGAAAATATGATTGTTAAAATTTTCGACTAATCGGTTCTAAGAGGCGAAGCAATACGCCGCTGGGACTTTGAAATATTTCGGAGCGCACCTAAAGTTCGTTATTTTGGCTAAACGGAGCGAAAATCTGCATTTATACCATCACGGACGTTAGTTCAATAGCGTTTAACGATCGATCCACGGTACAGAATGCAAAAATATGATTGTTAAAATTTTCGACTAATCGGTTCTAAGAGGCGAAGCAATACGCCGCTGGGACTTTGAAATATTTCGGAGCGCACCTAAAGTTCGTTATTTTGGCTAAACGGAGCGAAAATCTGCATTTATACCATCACGGACGTTAGTTTAATAGCGTTTAACGATGGATCCACGGTACAGAATGCAAAAATATGAATGTTAAAATTTTCGACTAATCGGTTCTAAGAGGCGAAGCAATACGCCGCTGGGACTTTGAAATATTTCGGAGCGCACCTAAAGTTCGTTATTTTGGCTAAACGGAGCGAAAATCTGCATTTATACCATCACGGACGTTAGTTTAATAGCGTTTAACGATGGATCCACGGTACAGAATGCAAAAATATGATTGTTAAAATTTTCGACTAATCGGTTCTAAGAGGCGAAGCAATACGCCGCTGGGACTTTGAAATATTTCGGAGCGCACCTAAAGTTCGTTATTTTGGCTAAACGGAGCGAAAATCTGCATTTATACCATCACGGACGTTAGTCCAATAGCGTTTAACGATCGATCCACGGTACAGAATGCAAAAATATGATTGTTAAAATTTTCGACTAATCGGTTCTAAGAGGCGAAGCAATACGCCGCTGGGACTTTGAAATATTTCGGAGCGCACCTAAAGTTCGTTATTTTGGCTAAACGGAGCGAAAATCTGCATTTATACCATCACGGACGTTAGTTTAATAGCGTTTAACGATGGATCCACGGTACAGAATGCAAAAATATGATTGTTAAAATTTTCGACTAATCGGTTCTAAGAGGCGAAGCAATACGCCGCTGGGACTTTGAAATATTTCGGAGCGCACCTAAAGTTCGTTATTTTGGCTAAACGGAGTGAAAATCTGCATTTATACCATCACGGACGTTAGTTTAATAGCGTTTAACGATGGATCCACGGTACAGAATGCAAAAATATGATTGTTAAAATTTTCGACTAATCGGTTCTAAGAGGCGAAGCAATACGCCGCTGGGACTTTGAAATATTTCGGAGCGCACCTAAAGTTCGTTATTTTGGCTAAACGGAGCGAAAATCTGCATTTATACCATCACGGACGTTAGTTCAATAGCGTTTAACGATCGATCCACGGTACAGAATGCAAAAATATGATTGTTAAAATTTTCGACTAATCGGTTCTAAGAGGCGAAGCAATACGCCGCTGGGACTTTGAAATATTTCGGAGCGCACCTAAAGTTCGTTATTTTGGCTAAACGGAGCGAAAATCTGCATTTATACCATCACGGACGTTAGTTTAATAGCGTTTAACGATGGATCCACGGTACAGAATGCAAAAATATGATTGTTAAAATTTCGACTAATCGGTTCTAAGAGGCGAAGCAATACGCCGCTGGGACTTTGAAATATTTCGGAGCGCACCTAAAGTTCGTTATTTTGGCTAAACGGAGCGAAAATCTGCATTTATACCATCACGGACGTTAGTTCAATAGCGTTTAACGATCGATCCACGGTACAGAATGCAAAAATATGATTGTTAAAATTTTCGACTAATCGGTTCTAAGAGGCGAAGCAATACGCCGCTGGGACTTTGAAATATTTCGGAGCGCACCTAAAGTTCGTTATTTTGGCTAAACGGAGCGAAAATCTGCATTTATACCATCACGGACGTTAGTTTAATAGCGTTTAACGATGGATCCACGGTACAGAATGCAAAAATATGATTGTTAAAATTTTCGACTAATCGGTTCTAAGAGGCGAAGCAATACGCCGCTGGGACTTTGAAATATTTCGGAGCGCACCTAAAGTTCGTTATTTTGGCTAAACGGAGCGAAAATCTGCATTTATACCATCACGGACGTTAGTTCAATAGCGTTTAACGATCGATCCACGGTACAGAATGCAAAAATATGATTGTTAAAATTTTCGACTAATCGGTTCTAAGAGGCGAAGCAATACGCCGCTGGGACTTTGAAATATTTCGGAGCGCACCTAAAGTTCGTTATTTTGGCTAAACGGAGCGAAAATCTGCATTTATACCATCACGGACGTTAGTTTAATAGCGTTTAACGATGGATCCACGGTACAGAATGCAAAAATATGAATGTTAAAATTTTCGACTAATCGGTTCTAAGAGGCGAAGCAATACGCCGCTGGGACTTTGAAATATTTCGGAGCGCACCTAAAGTTCGTTATTTTGGCTAAACGGAGCGAAAATCTGCATTTATACCATCACGGACGTTAGTTTAATAGCGTTTAACGATGGATCCACGGTACAGAATGCAAAAATATGATTGTTAAAATTTTCGACTAATCGGTTCTAAGAGGCGAAGCAATACGCCGCTGGGACTTTGAAATATTTCGGAGCGCACCTAAAGTTCGTTATTTTGGCTAAACGGAGCGAAAATCTGCATTTATACCATCACGGACGTTAGTCCAATAGCGTTTAACGATGGATCCACGGTACAGAATGCAAAAATATGATTGTTAAAATTTTCGACTAATCGGTTCTAAGAGGCGAAGCAATACGCCGCTGGGACTTTGAAATATTTCGGAGCGCACCTAAAGTTCGTTATTTTGGCTAAACGGAGCGAAAATCTGCATTTATACCATCACGGACGTTAGTTTAATAGCGTTTAACGATGGATCCACGGTACAGAATGCAAAAATATGATTGTTAAAATTTTCGACTAATCGGTTCTAAGAGGCGAAGCAATACGCCGCTGGGACTTTGAAATATTTCGGAGCGCACCTAAAGTTCGTTATTTTGGCTAAACGGAGCGAAAATCTGCATTTATACCATCACGGACGTTAGTTCAATAGCGTTTAACGATCGATCCACGGTACAGAATGCAAAAATATGATTGTTAAAATTTTCGACTAATCGGTTCTAAGAGGCGAAGCAATACGCCGCTGGGACTTTGAAATATTTCGGAGCGCACCTAAAGTTCGTTATTTTGGCTAAACGGAGCGAAAATCTGCATTTATACCATCACGGACGTTAGTTTAATAGCGTTTAACGATGGATCCACGGTACAGAATGCAAAAATATGATTGTTAAAATTTTCGACTAATCGGTTCTAAGAGGCGAAGCAATACGCCGCTGGGACTTTGAAATATTTCGGAGCGCACCTAAAGTTCGTTATTTTGGCTAAACGGAGCGAAAATCTGCATTTATACCATCACGGACGTTAGTTCAATAGCGTTTAACGATCGATCCACGGTACAGAATGCAAAAATATGATTGTTAAAATTTTCGACTAATCGGTTCTAAGAGGCGAAGCAATACGCCGCTGGGACTTTGAAATATTTCGGAGCGCACCTAAAGTTCGTTATTTTGGCTAAACGGAGCGAAAATCTGCATTTATACCATCACGGACGTTAGTTTAATAGCGTTTAACGATGGATCCACGGTACAGAATGCAAAAATATGATTGTTAAAATTTTCGACTTATCGGTTCTGGATCACTGAAAAATCAAAAAAAATTATTAATTTTGATTAATTAAATTACATATGTAGTTTTATATTGTTATAGTCTCGTATTTGTTAATGTTTTGTCGTAAGAAAATGCAAAAATATCGTTTTAATGTTTTCGTCTCATCGGTTCTGGATCGCTGAAAAATCAAAAAAAAATATTCATTTTGATTAATTAAATTACAAATGGAGTTTTATATTGCTATAGTCGCTTATTTGTTAATGTTTTACCGTAAGAAAATGCAAAAATATCGTTTTAATATTTTCATCTCATCGGTTCTGGGCGGTTTTAAAATTTTTTAAAATATTAATTAAACCCATGATTTACATGAGAATGTGAATTTATTATGTCCTGCATGTTAATTTATTAATTTTCATGTATAGAACGTTATAAAATGAAAGGATATGTTCGACGATATTTTCAGTCTAAGTTTTACCGTGCCGGCGGGATGGTACGCTCTCACGGCGGTTTGCACAGGCATACGCCTGGGCGTAAGCCCATGCGTCGCCGACCTAGCGGCCGGCCGTTCGGTATTTATAGGAAGGCACTTTCGGTTCGCTCGGACCGGTCGGGAGTAGCGTCGAGCGTGTGGCTCTTTTATGACTTCGGTTGAAAAGCAGTCTACCGCTCCTCGAGAATATACTTTCTCGACTATTCTCGTTCCGGTTTTCCGTTGCGGATTATTATTAATCTCCACACAGCATTACCACGGGTCGGTGTCTAAGACCGAATGGCCCATATGTGGTGAGCCTTGTAATATAAGGCTGGTGACCTGTATGCACTTATAAATGTTGCATACTTGTACAAACTGAGCATCAACTGTCTGTAACCAAAATTTGTTAAAACTGAAAAAGTTATAAGATTGTATAAAATTTTTGAACCAAGAAAGTAGTGTTAGACGAAAATTCGTTCTATCACTTTTAGAAGGGAGACTGTTTGGAAATATTTAAAGTATAAAATACACAAAAGTCCACTGAATTATGAACAAAATTACGTCCCTGAATTTAAGAAAAGTCAAGAGGTGTCAGAAATAAAATCCTCTCTGATACGTTCAGAGAGGAAAATAAGTATGGAGAGAGGAGTAAAAATGAAAGAAGTTTTAAGGCTGGGGAAACTTCTAAAGGAGAGAGATTCCAACATATCTAATATGTACATTTAAAGCAAGTCCAAGGAACTCTCTCCGTTAATGTTTGAAAAGGTGTGTGCAGATGGAGGAGAAATGTATAAAGTACAGAGACGAGGTTGGTGGG
>NW_027478310.1:0-2500 GCF_051020975.1 Osmia lignaria lignaria | reverse complement strand
CCCGTCCGTTCGGAACCGCCGGCAAAAAAACTGTGCGACCAACGGCGCCAAAGAGCACGACGCCGGACCATTTCTCTCTGGCTGATGTGAATGGAAGTAAAAGACGCTTGCGTGAGGTCTCTCGACCTTTATCTCTCTAACTTATACTTATGGGTCGTCGTCTACTTGATCGGGTACAAACAAGTCGTAAGAAACAAACAAACAAACCACAAAAATACAAGTCGTAAAAAAACAAACTTCTGTTGGTTAACCTACAATATGAAGGATCGAAATGAAAGAAGGATCATATTATTACAAACCGAAAGTGAAGGATCATTAAAATTGAAATACAATATATATAAATATATAAATGTACCCGTCGTTGCGACACCCTAGTTAAATGGAAAGATATAAAAAAGAGAGAAAAGGAATACAGATGACCCGCCGTCTGATCTTTGCTAAATGATCTGGCATCACCGGAGTTTTTTTGGTCCGTGTTGCGTTCGCTCTATTCGAAATGAAACTCGCGGAGGCGAAGAATTGTTAAAAGTTTACGAAGCGTCTAGGAGTGGTTAAAACTGAGAGAGTTGAAACTACGATGTATTAGAACGAGCAACCGTCGAAACTTTGTTTTCCGCGACGTTCTTTTCGTCGCTCTCGTCCCCACGCTCCTACGCTTTGTTGTTTCTTTGCCATCCGTGTTGCGATAAAAAGATTTCTCCATTGTCCAAAAAGGACGGATCGAGATTCCTCTTTCGAGAGGGAGAGAGAGGTACTTGCGGGTAACCTGGAATCTACGAAACACGCACCGTGGTAAGATTCGTGCGTCCGCCTGATCGATGTGTGTTGTTTACGGACCGGCTGAGAAGCGACGATAGCGAGTCTTTGAAAAACTATGTGTCCATTAGTTAGACCGATCGTCGCCGGCCGTGTGTCTGTTCGAATCTCGCAACCCACGATTCAGCGACAGGACGCGCGCTCGCATTCCTTGTGTGCGTTCGTACTTTTCAAGGTTTTTAAATGTACTTTACGCCCGACCGTCGAGAGGAGCGTGCCACTGGGCGTTTCTCCGACGGTTTCCGTCCTTGGACGCGATCGTGTCGTCAACGATCGAACAAACAAACAAATACGTTGGCGACGCCCGAATTCGCTCTCCCGCACGCGCCGGGTGGGAGAGTGATGTGGGTATCGAATGTGATGCGTGTTAATAATGAAAATAACACTCTAAAGATCTAAAGAGTTTGAAATACAAAATTTTACGATTACCCTGAACGGTGGATCACTTGGCTCGTGGGTCGATGAAGAACGCAGCTAATTGCGCGTCAACGTGTGAACTGCAGGACACATGAACATCGACATTTCGAACGCACATTGCGGTCCACGGATACAATTCCTGGACCACGCCTGGCTGAGGGTCGTTTTCTTAACAAAAGACTGCTTGCGTTTGCTTCTCGAAAAAAGAGTAATTCATTTCTTTCTAAACATCTCGCCGTCGTTCAACGAAAGTAGAACGTTTCGGAGCGGGATTATCGAACGAAATTGAAAGAATGAATGAACGATAACAAAGAAAGAGTCGCAACGTACGAGCGATAGTTGGGCAGTTCGTCGGCGTTTGTCGTGGAAACGATGTGACGAAAATCGCAACCGATACACTAAATGCAGGCCGTTAAAGGAGAGAAACAAATTTCGAAATATCTCTTCGAACTAGCGCAAGTGCGTCACGGCGCGCGAGTCGTTCGTTAAAATTTATAAACGACCGCCCGTGAAAGCACCGAGTTCTCGGAAGATAATCTATAAAGATTCTCCATCCTGCTGAAAGTTATCGGATCGGCGCGATTGTTCACTTGTAGAAATCCACGCTCCCGACGTTGCCAGAAACGATATTTACGAAAGGTGTGTCAAAAATAAACGAAAGAAGCTCTCCTATAAATTTAGAAAAAGCAAACGAGTGAAATGTTTGAGATGATAATTTGCTGAAATGCAAGCTCGAATAGCCCCAGGGTTTCGAATGATTCCCCGCGCTTTATACATCTCTCTGTTTACAAACGGTGTATAAATGAAAGATCGCTTCAGATGGGTCGTCGCTGTTTGACGCGCGATGCTGTTCCTTTTTTTTTGTCTGTCTGTGCGTTTAGCTTCGCTAAACAAGTTAAATGGTTAAAAAGCGTCGAAAAAGCGAATACACACGCGACAAGACAAATCTAACGAGTAAAGGAACGCTCCGCTCCAAGATAAAAATGGTTGTTTACAATCAATACAGCGTTTCGGTACCCCTGATCGTAGTCTGAAACTGTGTAACAAAAGAGAGGAAAGCGAATGGTGAAGGAACTTCGAAGCCTCCGTGGCGTGGCTAGAACTTGTGATAAAAGTATGTTTGCAGCAATTATGCATGCTCCCGTTAAAACAGCATTTCAATGTCTCGCATGGCTTAAAGCTCTAGGAGGCTTCAACATTTAGAATACATACGGACTACTTCGTTTGTTAAAGATAAGCGAAGACCGCGCGACCATCGCTCGGTCGT
>NW_027478309.1:27500-32828 GCF_051020975.1 Osmia lignaria lignaria | reverse complement strand
TCGAGCGGCCGGTGGTGCGAAGCTACCATCCGTGGGATTATGCCTGAACGCCTCTAAGGCCGTATCCTTTCTAGACAAAGGTGGCAACGATATTTCTAGGAGTCTCGTGTGGGTCGAAAGGCTCAAAACAATGTGACACTACTAGGTGGCCGGCCCTCGTGACCGGTCATCGCACGGGCCCAGTTTGCCGTACGGGCGTCATCGGATTCGTCGTCGGGATCTCGCCGAACGACGGCCGCGGCGCTCTAACGGTCGATCATGGGTACTCCAAGTTCGACGTCGAGACTCGGAATCGTCTGTAGACGACTTAGGTACCTGGCGGGGTGTTGTACTCGGTAGAGCAGTTACCACGCTGCGATCTGTTGAGACTCAGCCCTATGCTTGGGGATTCGTCTTGTCGGTTAGACGAGGCCCCAGAGAGAGCAAGAGAGAGTAAAATGCGCACCGAGAGGAACGAGTGCGTATACGGAATACTGGAGGAGAAGAGATTTTGGAAAGAAAGAAATATAGAAATAATAGAGATGTATTTATAAATCATATATACGAATCTCGAAAAAAATTGTGAAATTGGTGAAGGTTGGATGTTATATTTCCGGCTTTTTGGCATTGATCATTTTTTTTTAAAAGTACGAAAAAAAAGCAATACGCGGCTGGAACTTTGAAAAATTTCGGGGCAAAGCAATACGCGCCTGGAACTTTGAAAAATTTCGGGGCAAAGCAATACGCCGCTGGAACTTTGAAAAATTTCGGGGCAAAGCAATACGCCGCTGGAACTTGGAAATAATTCATGGCGAAAAGAACACGATCGCGTGGAATACTAATATACAACCTAACCTTACCAGCGCGCGTAAATAATAAACGAATACAAGATTATTGCAATGAAATAATGTGAAATGCAAAAACATGTATTTTAATATTTTCGTCTCATCGGCTCTGTAAGGTTACTACATCTCCAAAAATATGAATAAAACCCATGATCTACATTGATCGTGATGAAACTGTTTTTTTTTTTGGGAGACGTGTACGCTCCTTTTCATAAAGGAGACTATCTTATTGCGAAAGTCAAAATCGCACGCTCTCACGGCGATTTGCCCCCGTATACGCCTGGGCGTAAGCCCGTGCGTCGCCGACCTAGCGGCCTGCCGATCGGTATTTAGAGGGAGGCACTTTGAAAGCAACACGCCGTTGGAACTTTGAAAAATTTCGATGCGTCGCCAAAGTTCGTACTTTTCGATAAAATCTTCGTCCTATGATACATTTCGATCAAGAACTACATTGATCGTCATGAAACTGTTTTTTTTTTTGGGAGACGTGTACGCTCCTTTTCATAAAGGAGACTATCTTATTGCGAAAGTCAAAATCGCACGCTCTCACGGCGATTTGCCCCCGTATACGCCTGGGCGTAAGCCGTGCGTCGCCGACCTAGCGGCCTGCCGATCGGTATTTAGAGGAGGCACTTTGAAAGCAACACGCCGCTGGAACTTTGAAAAATTTCGGGGCGAAGCAATACGCCGCTGGGACTTTGAAATATTTCGGAGCGCACCTAAAGTTCGTTATTTTGGCTAAACGGAGCGAAAATCTGCATTTATACCATCACGGACGTTAGTTCAATAGCGTTTAACGATCGATCCACGGTACAGAATGCAAAAATATGATTGTTAAAATTTTCGACTAATCGGTTCTAAGAGGCGAAGCAATACGCCGCTGGGACTTTGAAATATTTCGGAGCGCACCTAAAGTTCGTTATTTTGGCTAAACGGAGCGAAAATCTGCATTTATACCATCACGGACGTTAGTTTAATAGCGTTTAACGATGGATCCACGGTACAGAATGCAAAAATATGATTGTTAAAATTTTCGACTAATCGGTTCTAAGAGGCGAAGCAATACGCCGCTGGGACTTTGAAATATTTCGGAGCGCACCTAAAGTTCGTTATTTTGGCTAAACGGAGCGAAAATCTGCATTTATACCATCACGGACGTTAGTTTAATAGCGTTTAACGATCGATCCACGGTACAGAATGCAAAAATATGATTGTTAAAATTTTCGACTAATCGGTTCTAAGAGGCGAAGCAATACGCCGCTGGGACTTTGAAATATTTCGGAGCGCACCTAAAGTTCGTTATTTTGGCTAAACGGAGCGAAAATCTGCATTTATACCATCACGGACGTTAGTTTAATAGCGTTTAACGATGGATCCACGGTACAGAATGCAAAAATATGATTGTTAAAATTTTCGACTAATCGGTTCTAAGAGGCGAAGCAATACGCCGCTGGGACTTTGAAATATTTCGGAGCGCACCTAAAGTTCGTTATTTTGGCTAAACGGAGCGAAAATCTGCATTTATACCATCACGGACGTTAGTTTAATAGCGTTTAACGATCGATCCACGGTACAGAATGCAAAAATATGATTGTTAAAATTTTCGACTAATCGGTTCTAAGAGGCGAAGCAATACGCCGCTGGGACTTTGAAATATTTCGGAGCGCACCTAAAGTTCGTTATTTTGGCTAAACGGAGCGAAAATCTGCATTTATACCATCACGGACGTTAGTTTAATAGCGTTTAACGATGGATCCACGGTACAGAATGCAAAAATATGATTGTTAAAATTTTCGACTAATCGGTTCTAAGAGGCGAAGCAATACGCCGCTGGGACTTTGAAATATTTCGGAGCGCACCTAAAGTTCGTTATTTTGGCTAAACGGAGCGAAAATCTGCATTTATACCATCACGGACGTTAGTTTAATAGCGTTTAACGATCGATCCACGGTACAGAATGCAAAAATATGATTGTTAAAATTTTCGACTAATCGGTTCTAAGAGGCGAAGCAATACGCCGCTGGGACTTTGAAATATTTCGGAGCGCACCTAAAGTTCGTTATTTTGGCTAAACGGAGCGAAAATCTGCATTTATACCATCACGGACGTTAGTTTAATAGCGTTTAACGATGGATCCACGGTACAGAATGCAAAAATATGATTGTTAAAATTTTCGACTAATCGGTTCTAAGAGGCGAAGCAATACGCCGCTGGGACTTTGAAATATTTCGGAGCGCACCTAAAGTTCGTTATTTTGGCTAAACGGAGCGAAAATCTGCATTTATACCATCACGGACGTTAGTTTAATAGCGTTTAACGATCGATCCACGGTACAGAATGCAAAAATATGATTGTTAAAATTTTCGACTAATCGTTCTAAGAGGCGAAGCAATACGCCGCTGGGACTTTGAAATATTTCGGAGCGCACCTAAAGTTCGTTATTTTGGCTAAACGGAGCGAAAATCTGCATTTATACCATCACGGACGTTAGTTTAATAGCGTTTAACGATGGATCCACGGTACAGAATGCAAAAATATGATTGTTAAAATTTTCGACTAATCGGTTCTAAGAGGCGAAGCAATACGCCGCTGGGACTTTGAAATATTTCGGAGCGCACCTAAAGTTCGTTATTTTGGCTAAACGGAGCGAAAATCTGCATTTATACCATCACGGACGTTAGTTTAATAGCGTTTAACGATCGATCCACGGTACAGAATGCAAAAATATGATTGTTAAAATTTTCGACTAATCGGTTCTAAGAGGCGAAGCAATACGCCGCTGGGACTTTGAAATATTTCGGAGCGCACCTAAAGTTCGTTATTTTGGCTAAACGGAGCGAAAATCTGCATTTATACCATCACGGACGTTAGTTTAATAGCGTTTAACGATGGATCCACGGTACAGAATGCAAAAATATGATTGTTAAAATTTTCGACTAATCGGTTCTAAGAGGCGAAGCAATACGCCGCTGGGACTTTGAAATATTTCGGAGCGCACCTAAAGTTCGTTATTTTGGCTAAACGGAGCGAAAATCTGCATTTATACCATCACGGACGTTAGTTTAATAGCGTTTAACGATCGATCCACGGTACAGAATGCAAAAATATGATTGTTAAAATTTTCGACTAATCGGTTCTAAGAGGCGAAGCAATACGCCGCTGGGACTTTGAAATATTTCGGAGCGCACCTAAAGTTCGTTATTTTGGCTAAACGGAGCGAAAATCTGCATTTATACCATCACGGACGTTAGTTTAATAGCGTTTAACGATGGATCCACGGTACAGAATGCAAAAATATGATTGTTAAAATTTTCGACTAATCGGTTCTAAGAGGCGAAGCAATACGCCGCTGGGACTTTGAAATATTTCGGAGCGCACCTAAAGTTCGTTATTTTGGCTAAACGGAGCGAAAATCTGCATTTATACCATCACGGACGTTAGTTTAATAGCGTTTAACGATCGATCCACGGTACAGAATGCAAAAATATGATTGTTAAAATTTTCGACTAATCGGTTCTAAGAGGCGAAGCAATACGCCGCTGGGACTTTGAAATATTTCGGAGCGCACCTAAAGTTCGTTATTTTGGCTAAACGGAGCGAAAATCTGCATTTATACCATCACGGACGTTAGTTTAATAGCGTTTAACGATGGATCCACGGTACAGAATGCAAAAATATGATTGTTAAAATTTTCGACTAATCGGTTCTAAGAGGCGAAGCAATACGCCGCTGGGACTTTGAAATATTTCGGAGCGCACCTAAAGTTCGTTATTTTGGCTAAACGGAGCGAAAATCTGCATTTATACCATCACGGACGTTAGTTTAATAGCGTTTAACGCCACGGTACAGAATGCAAAAATATGATTGTTAAAATTTTCGACTAATCGGTTCTAAGAGGCGAAGCAATACGCCGCTGGGACTTTGAAATATTTCGGAGCGCACCTAAAGTTCGTTATTTTGGCTAAACGGAGCGAAAATCTGCATTTATACCATCACGGACGTTAGTTTAATAGCGTTTAACGATGGATCCACGGTACAGAATGCAAAAATATGATTGTTAAAATTTTCGACTAATCGGTTCTAAGAGGCGAAGCAATACGCCGCTGGGACTTTGAAATATTTCGGAGCGCACCTAAAGTTCGTTATTTTGGCTAAACGGAGCGAAAATCTGCATTTATACCATCACGGACGTTAGTTCAATAGCGTTTAACGATCGATCCACGGTACAGAATGCAAAAATATGATTGTTAAAATTTTCGACTAATCGGTTCTAAGAGGCGAAGCAATACGCCGCTGGGACTTTGAAATATTTCGGAGCGCACCTAAAGTTCGTTATTTTGGCTAAACGGAGCGAAAATCTGCATTTATACCATCACGGACGTTAGTTTAATAGCGTTTAACGATGGATCCACGGTACAGAATGCAAAAATATGATTGTTAAAATTTTCGACTAATCGGTTCTAAGAGGCGAAGCAATACGCCGCTGGGACTTTGAAATATTTCG
>NW_027478309.1:7500-15000 GCF_051020975.1 Osmia lignaria lignaria | reverse complement strand
ATAAAGGAGACTATCTTATTGCGAAAGTCAAAATCGCACGCTCTCACGGCGATTTGCCCCCGTATACGCCTGGGCGTAAGCCCGTGCGTCGCCGACCTAGCGGCCTGCCGATCGGTATTTAGAGGGAGGCACTTTGAAAGCAACACGCCGTTGGAACTTTGAAAAATTTCGATGCGTCGCCAAAGTTCGTACTTTTCGATAAAATCTTCGTCCTATGATACATTTCGATCAAGAACTACATTGATCGTCATGAAACTGTTTTTTTTTTTGGGAGACGTGTACGCTCCTTTTCATAAAGGAGACTATCTTATTGCGAAAGTCAAAATCGCACGCTCTCACGGCGATTTGCCCCCGTATACGCCTGGGCGTAAGCCCGTGCGTCGCCGACCTAGCGGCCTGCCGATCGGTATTTAGAGGGAGGCACTTTGAAAGCAACACGCCGCTGGAACTTTGAAAAATTTCGGGGCAAAGCAATACGCGGCTGGGACTTTGAAATATTTCGGAGCGCACCTAAAGTTCGTTATTTTGGCTAAACGGAGCGAAAATCTGCATTTATACCATCACGGACGTTAGTTTAATAGCGTTTAACGATGGATCCACGGTACAGAATGCAAAAATATGATTGTTAAAATTTTCGACTAATCGGTTCTAAGAGGCGAAGCAATACGCCGCTGGGACTTTGAAATATTTCGGAGCGCACCTAAAGTTCGTTATTTTGGCTAAACGGAGCGAAAATCTGCATTTATACCATCACGGACGTTAGTTTAATAGCGTTTAACGATGGATCCACGGTACAGAATGCAAAAGTATGATTGTTAAAATTTTCGACTAATCGGTTCTAAGAGGCGAAGCAATACGCCGCTGGGACTTTGAAATATTTCGGAGCGCACCTAAAGTTCGTTATTTTGGCTAAACGGAGCGAAAATCTGCATTTATACCATCACGGACGTTAGTTTAATAGCGTTTAACGATGGATCCACGGTACAGAATGCAAAAATATGATTGTTAAAATTTTCGACTAATCGGTTCTAAGAGGCGAAGCAATACGCCGCTGGGACTTTGAAATATTTCGGAGCGCACCTAAAGTTCGTTATTTTGGCTAAACGGAGCGAAAATCTGCATTTATACCATCACGGACGTTAGTTTAATAGCGTTTAACGATGGATCCACGGTACAGAATGCAAAAATATGATTGTTAAAATTTTCGACTAATCGGTTCTAAGAGGCGAAGCAATACGCCGCTGGGACTTTGAAATATTTCGGAGCGCACCTAAAGTTCGTTATTTTGGCTAAACGGAGCGAAAATCTGCATTTATACCATCACGGACGTTAGTTTAATAGCGTTTAACGATGGATCCACGGTACAGAATGCAAAAGTATGATTGTTAAAATTTTCGACTAATCGGTTCTAAGAGGCGAAGCAATACGCCGCTGGGACTTTGAAATATTTCGGAGCGCACCTAAAGTTCGTTATTTTGGCTAAACGGAGCGAAAATCTGCATTTATACCATCACGGACGTTAGTTTAATAGCGTTTAACGATGGATCCACGGTACAGAATGCAAAAATATGATTGTTAAAATTTTCGACTAATCGGTTCTAAGAGGCGAAGCAATACGCCGCTGGGACTTTGAAATATTTCGGAGCGCACCTAAAGTTCGTTATTTTGGCTAAACGGAGCGAAAATCTGCATTTATACCATCACGGACGTTAGTTCAATAGCGTTTAACGATCGATCCACGGTACAGAATGCAAAAATATGATTGTTAAAATTTTCGACTAATCGGTTCTAAGAGGCGAAGCAATACGCCGCTGGGACTTTGAAATATTTCGGAGCGCACCTAAAGTTCGTTATTTTGGCTAAACGGAGCGAAAATCTGCATTTATACCATCACGGACGTTAGTTTAATAGCGTTTAACGATGGATCCACGGTACAGAATGCAAAAATATGATTGTTAAAATTTTCGACTAATCGGTTCTAAGAGGCGAAGCAATACGCCGCTGGGACTTTGAAATATTTCGGAGCGCACCTAAAGTTCGTTATTTTGGCTAAACGGAGCGAAAATCTGCATTTATACCATCACGGACGTTAGTTTAATAGCGTTTAACGATGGATCCACGGTACAGAATGCAAAAGTATGATTGTTAAAATTTTCGACTAATCGGTTCTAAGAGGCGAAGCAATACGCCGCTGGGACTTTGAAATATTTCGGAGCGCACCTAAAGTTCGTTATTTTGGCTAAACGGAGCGAAAATCTGCATTTATACCATCACGGACGTTAGTTTAATAGCGTTTAACGATGGATCCACGTACAGAATGCAAAAATATGATTGTTAAAATTTTCGACTAATCGGTTCTAAGAGGCGAAGCAATACGCCGCTGGGACTTTGAAATATTTCGGAGCGCACCTAAAGTTCGTTATTTTGGCTAAACGGAGCGAAAATCTGCATTTATACCATCACGGACGTTAGTTCAATAGCGTTTAACGATCGATCCACGGTACAGAATGCAAAAATATGATTGTTAAAATTTTCGACTAATCGGTTCTAAGAGGCGAAGCAATACGCCGCTGGGACTTTGAAATATTTCGGAGCGCACCTAAAGTTCGTTATTTTGGCTAAACGGAGCGAAAATCTGCATTTTATACCATCACGGACGTTAGTTTAATAGCGTTTAACGATGGATCCACGGTACAGAATGCAAAAATATGATTGTTAAAATTTTCGACTAATCGGTTCTAAGAGGCGAAGCAATACGCCGCTGGGACTTTGAAATATTTCGGAGCGCACCTAAAGTTCGTTATTTTGGCTAAACGGAGCGAAAATCTGCATTTATACCATCACGGACGTTAGTTTAATAGCGTTTAACGATGGATCCACGGTACAGAATGCAAAAGTATGATTGTTAAAATTTTCGACTAATCGGTTCTAAGAGGCGAAGCAATACGCCGCTGGGACTTTGAAATATTTCGGAGCGCACCTAAAGTTCGTTATTTTGGCTAAACGGAGCGAAAATCTGCATTTATACCATCACGGACGTTAGTTTAATAGCGTTTAACGATGGATCCACGGTACAGAATGCAAAAATATGATTGTTAAAATTTTCGACTAATCGGTTCTAAGAGGCGAAGCAATACGCCGCTGGGACTTTGAAATATTTCGGAGCGCACCTAAAGTTCGTTATTTTGGCTAAACGGAGCGAAAATCTGCATTTATACCATCACGGACGTTAGTTCAATAGCGTTTAACGATCGATCCACGGTACAGAATGCAAAAATATGATTGTTAAAATTTTCGACTAATCGGTTCTAAGAGGCGAAGCAATACGCCGCTGGGACTTTGAAATATTTCGGAGCGCACCTAAAGTTCGTTATTTTGGCTAAACGGAGCGAAAATCTGCATTTATACCATCACGGACGTTAGTTTAATAGCGTTTAACGATGGATCCACGGTACAGAATGCAAAAATATGATTGTTAAAATTTTCGACTAATCGGTTCTAAGAGGCGAAGCAATACGCCGCTGGGACTTTGAAATATTTCGGAGCGCACCTAAAGTTCGTTATTTTGGCTAAACGGAGCGAAAATCTGCATTTATACCATCACGGACGTTAGTTCAATAGCGTTTAACGATCGATCCACGGTACAGAATGCAAAAATATGATTGTTAAAATTTTCGACTAATCGGTTCTAAGAGGCGAAGCAATACGCCGCTGGGACTTTGAAATATTTCGGAGCGTACCTAAAGTTCGTTATTTTGGCTAAACGGAGCGAAAATCTGCATTTATACCATCACGGACGTTAGTTCAATAGCGTTTAACGATCGATCCACGGTACAGAATGCAAAAATATGATTGTTAAAATTTTCGACTAATCGGTTCTAAGAGGCGAAGCAATACGCCGCTGGGACTTTGAAATATTTCGGAGCGCACCTAAAGTTCGTTATTTTGGCTAAACGGAGCGAAAATCTGCATTTATACCATCACGGACGTTAGTTCAATAGCGTTTAACGATCGATCCACGGTACAGAATGCAAAAATATGATTGTTAAAATTTTCGACTAATCGGTTCTAAGAGGCGAAGCAATACGCCGCTGGGACTTTGAAATATTTCGGAGCGCACCTAAAGTTCGTTATTTTGGCTAAACGGAGCGAAAATCTGCATTTATACCATCACGGACGTTAGTTTAATAGCGTTTAACGATGGATCCACGGTACAGAATGCAAAAATATGATTGTTAAAATTTTCGACTAATCGGTTCTAAGAGGCGAAGCAATACGCCGCTGGGACTTTGAAATATTTCGGAGCGCACCTAAAGTTCGTTATTTTGGCTAAACGGAGCGAAAATCTGCATTTATACCATCACGGACGTTAGTTTAATAGCGTTTAACGATGGATCCACGGTACAGAATGCAAAAGTATGATTGTTAAAATTTTCGACTAATCGGTTCTAAGAGGCGAAGCAATACGCCGCTGGGACTTTGAAATATTTCGGAGCGCACCTAAAGTTCGTTATTTTGGCTAAACGGAGCGAAAATCTGCATTTATACCATCACGGACGTTAGTTTAATAGCGTTTAACGATGGATCCACGGTACAGAATGCAAAAATATGATTGTTAAAATTTTCGACTAATCGGTTCTAAGAGGCGAAGCAATACGCCGCTGGGACTTTGAAATATTTCGGAGCGCACCTAAAGTTCGTTATTTTGGCTAAACGGAGCGAAAATCTGCATTTATACCATCACGGACGTTAGTTCAATAGCGTTTAACGATCGATCCACGGTACAGAATGCAAAAATATGATTGTTAAAATTTTCGACTAATCGGTTCTAAGAGGCGAAGCAATACGCCGCTGGGACTTTGAAATATTTCGGAGCGCACCTAAAGTTCGTTATTTTGGCTAAACGGAGCGAAAATCTGCATTTATACCATCACGGACGTTAGTTTAATAGCGTTTAACGATGGATCCACGGTACAGAATGCAAAAATATGATTGTTAAAATTTTCGACTAATCGGTTCTAAGAGGCGAAGCAATACGCCGCTGGGACTTTGAAATATTTCGGAGCGCACCTAAAGTTCGTTATTTTGGCTAAACGGAGCGAAAATCTGCATTTATACCATCACGGACGTTAGTTCAATAGCGTTTAACGATCGATCCACGGTACAGAATGCAAAAATATGATTGTTAAAATTTTCGACTAATCGGTTCTAAGAGGCGAAGCAATACGCCGCTGGGACTTTGAAATATTTCGGAGCGTACCTAAAGTTCGTTATTTTGGCTAAACGGAGCGAAAATCTGCATTTATACCATCACGGACGTTAGTTCAATAGCGTTTAACGATCGATCCACGGTACAGAATGCAAAAATATGATTGTTAAAATTTTCGACTAATCGGTTCTAAGAGGCGAAGCAATACGCCGCTGGGACTTTGAAATATTTCGGAGCGCACCTAAAGTTCGTTATTTTGGCTAAACGGAGCGAAAATCTGCATTTATACCATCACGGACGCTAGTTTAATAGCGTTTAACGATCGATCCACGGTACAGAATGCAAAAATATGATTGTTAAAATTTTCGACTAATCGGTTCTAAGAGGCGAAGCAATACGCCGCTGGGACTTTGAAATATTTCGGAGCGCACCTAAAGTTCGTTATTTTGGCTAAACGGAGCGAAAATCTGCATTTATACCATCACGGACGTTAGTTTAATAGCGTTTAACGATGGATCCACGGTACAGAATGCAAAAATATGATTGTTAAAATTTTCGACTTATCGGTTCTGGATCACTGAAAAATCAAAAAAAATTATTAATTTTGATTAATTAAATTACATATGTAGTTTTATATTGTTATAGTCTCGTATTTGTTAATGTTTTGTCGTAAGAAAATGCAAAAATATCGTTTTAATTGTTTTCGTCTCATCGGTTCTGGATCGCTGAAAAATCAAAAAAAAATATTAATTTTGATTAATTAAATTACAAATGGAGTTTTATATTGCTATAGTCGCTTATTTGTTAATGTTTTACCGTAAGAAAATGCAAAAATATCGTTTTAATATTTTCATCTCATCGGTTCTGGGCGGTTTTAAAATTTTTTAAAATATTAATTAAACCCATGATTTACATGAGAATGTGAATTTATTATGTCCTGCATGTTAATTTATTAATTTTCATGTATAGAACGTTATAAAATGAAAGGATATGTTCGACGATATTTTCAGTCTAAGTTTTACCGTGCCGGCGGGATGGTACGCTCTCACGGCGGTTTGCACAGGCATACGCCTGGGCGTAAGCCCATGCGTCGCCGACCTAGCGGCCGGCCGTTCGGTATTTATAGGAAGGCACTTTCGGTTCGCTCGGACCGGTCGGGAGTAGCGTCGAGCGTGTGGCTCTTTTATGACTTCGGTTGAAAAGCAGTCTACCGCTCCTCGAGAATATACTTTCTCGACTATTCTCGTTCCGGTTTTCCGTTGCGGATTATTATTAATCTCCACACAGCATTACCACGGGTCGGTGTCTAAGACCGAATGGCCCATATGTGGTGAGCCTTGTAATATAAGGCTGGTGACCTGTATGCACTTATAAATGTTGCATACTTGTACAAACTGAGCATCAACTGTCTGTAACCAAAATTTGTTAAAACTGAAAAAGTTATAAGATTGTATAAAATTTTTGAACCAAGAAAGTAGTGTTAGACGAAAATTCGTTCTATCACTTTTAGAAGGGAGACTGTTTGGAAATATTTAAAGTATAAAATACACAAAAGTCCACTGAATTATGAACAAAATTACGTCCCTGAATTTAAGAAAAGTCAAGAGGTGTCAGAAATAAAATCCTCTCTGATACGTTCAGAGAGGAAAATAAGTATGGAGAGAGGAGTAAAAATGAAAGAAGTTTTAAGGCTGGGGAAACTTCTAAAGGAGAGAGATTCCAACATATCTAATATGTACATTTAAAGCAAGTCCAAGGAACTCTCTCCGTTAATGTTTGAAAAGGTGTGTGCAGATGGAGGAGAAATGTATAAAGTACAGAGACGAGGTTGGTGGGCCCGCTCTAATGATAAAGATTATAAAATTTGGTGGCAAAATGACCAGCATGATCACTGTACGCGCTTTCTCGATTTGTATAGCATGCCACTGTCCGCGCTATCTTTTATTATATTGTCCAGCGTGTGTGGTCTACGTGCTTGCACGATGGATGCACGGCGTGAAAGTGATTTTCGTGCTTTATGAGAGGAGGAGGAGAATATTTGGCCTCTATAAGAGGTACAAAATTTATGAAATGTGTGTTACATACAAAAGAGAAATGGCTTAACGTCGATCGGTCTTACAGGGAGGGCCGACGACGAAAATTTAAATTTACAATAATAACTAAGCTCCCTGGTTGATCCTGCCAGTAGTCATATGCTTGTCTCAAAGATTAAGCCATGCATGTCTAAGTACATACCGAATTAAGGTGAAACCGCGAATGGCTCATTAAATCAGTTTTGGTTTCTTAGATCG
>NW_027478309.1:2500-5000 GCF_051020975.1 Osmia lignaria lignaria | reverse complement strand
CCGGAGTTTTTTTGGTCCGTGTTGCGTTCGCTCTATTCGAAATGAAACTCGCGGAGGCGAAGAATTGTTAAAAGTTTACGAAGCGTCTAGGAGTGGTTAAAACTGAGAGAGTTGAAACTACGATGTATTAGAACGAGCAACCGTCGAAACTTTGTTTTCGCGACGTTCTTTTCGTCGCTCTCGTCCCCACGCTCCTACGCTTTGGTTGTTTCTTTGCCATCCGTGTTGCGATAAAAAGATTTCTCCATTGTCCAAAAAGGACGGATCGAGATTCCTCTTTCGAGAGGGAGAGAGAGGTACTTGCGGGTAACCTGGAATCTACGAAACACGCACCGTGGTAAGATTCGTGCGTCCGCCTGATCGATGTGTGTTGTTTACGGACCGGCTGAGAAGCGACGATAGCGAGTCTTTGAAAAACTATGTGTCCATTAGTTAGACCGATCGTCGCCGGCCGTGTGTCTGTTCGAATCTCGCAACCCACGATTCAGCGACAGGACGCGCGCTCGCATTCCTTGTGTGCGTTCGTACTTTTCAAGGTTTTTAAATGTACTTTACGCCCGACCGTCGAGAGGAGCGTGCCACTGGGCGTTTCTCCGACGGTTTCCGTCCTTGGACGCGATCGTGTCGTCAACGATCGAACAAACAAACAAATACGTTGGCGACGCCCGAATTCGCTCTCCCGCACGCGCCGGGTGGGAGAGTGATGTGGGTATCGAATGTGATGCGTGTTAATAATGAAAATAACACTCTAAAGATCTAAAGAGTTTGAAATACAAAATTTTACGATTACCCTGAACGGTGGATCACTTGGCTCGTGGGTCGATGAAGAACGCAGCTAATTGCGCGTCAACGTGTGAACTGCAGGACACATGAACATCGACATTTCGAACGCACATTGCGGTCCACGGATACAATTCCTGGACCACGCCTGGCTGAGGGTCGTTTTCTTAACAAAAGACTGCTTGCGTTTGCTTCTCGAAAAAAGAGTAATTCATTTCTTTCTAAACATCTCGCCGTCGTTCAACGAAAGTAGAACGTTTCGGAGCGGGATTATCGAACGAAATTGAAAGAATGAATGAACGATAAACAAAGAAAGAGTCGCAACGTACGAGCGATAGTTGGGCAGTTCGTCGGCGTTTGTCGTGGAAACGATGTGACGAAAATCGCAACCGATACACTAAATGCAGGCCGTTAAAGGAGAGAAACAAATTTCGAAATATCTCTTCGAACTAGCGCAAGTGCGTCACGGCGCGCGAGTCGTTCGTTAAAATTTATAAACGACCGCCCGTGAAAGCACCGAGTTCTAGGAAGATAATCTATAAAGATTCTCCATCCTGCTGGAAGTTATCGGATCGGCGCGATTGTTCACTTGTAGAAATCCACGCTCCCGACGTTGCCAGAAACGATATTTACGAAAGGTGTGTCAAAAATAAACGAAAGAAGCTCTCCTATAAATTTAGAAAAAGCAAACGAGTGAAATGTTTGAGATGATAATTTGCTGAAATGCAAGCTCGAATAGCCCCAGGGTTTCGAATGATTCCCCGCGCTTTATACATCTCTCTGTTTACAAACGGTGTATAAATGAAAGATCGCTTCAGATGGGTCGTCGCTGTTTGACGCGCGATGCTGTTCCTTTTTTTTTGTCTGTCTGTGCGTTTAGCTTCGCTAAACAAGTTAAATGGTTAAAAAGCGTCGAAAAAGCGAATACACACGCGACAAGACAAATCTAACGAGTAAAGGAACGCTCCGCTCCAAGATAAAAATGGTTGTTTACAATCAATACAGCGTTTCGGTACCCCTGATCGTAGTCTGAAACTGTGTAACAAAAGAGAGGAAAGCGAATGGTGAAGGAACTTCGAAGCCTCCGTGGCGTGGCTAGAACTTGTGATAAAAGTATGTTTGCAGCAATTATGCATGCTCCCGTTAAAACAGCATTTCAATGTCTCGCATGGCTTAAAGCTCTAGGAGGCTTCAACATTTAGAATACATACGGACTACTTCGTTTGTTAAAGATAAGCGAAGACCGCGCGACCATCGCTCGGTCGTCCAGTCCTCGAAAGTTTTGTTGCGTTCCAAAGAAGAGACAAATGGGGTTTACCCTTGCGCTAAGGGGAGAAGAAGAGAAAAGCAGTTGTTAAATCTAAGAGGTGTGTGGAGTACATCGCGTGTTGGTTAAAATTGTTAAATGAAGTATACGCGAAATGTTCTCTCGCTCTTGCTTTTCCTCTTGCTTCCGTGGCGCTCGAAAAGAAGGGATGATAAATAAAGAAACCTATTCGAAATCTCTTGTGGAACAAAAAATAATACGGACGGACGTTAAAATTGAACCGAGACGAAATGGATCGTCTTGCGAGTTGTCTTCGCTTTGAAATTGTTAAAAATTGATAAAAGCAATACGACGAAGCTGCAGTCCGCAAAATGTTTGAAGCAAATAGGAAATAACACGAAAATTATGGGAACGTCGTGTCTCAACTTTTTTTTCCCTCTTGTGCTCGTTTCA
>NW_027478308.1:0-32833 GCF_051020975.1 Osmia lignaria lignaria | reverse complement strand
ACGGTTGAACAATTACAGCCCGATTTGTCTCATTTTGTCGCTGTAAACGCACTTCCTTGAAGGATTTTGCTCCAGTTTGTGTTGTTCTGCACCGTATCGGACCCAAATAGCTCATTTCCGTCGAGACCTTGACGATATCAGTGACGGTTTAACAATTACAGCCCGACTTGACCCATTTCTAGCTGAAAACTCACTCCCTTGTACGATTTTGCTCCGGTTTGTGTCGTTCTGACCTATATCGGACCCAAATAGCACATTTCCGTCTAGAGTTTGACGATATCAGCGACGGTTCAACAATTACAGCCCGATTTGACCACATTCTCGCTGAAACGCACTCCCTTGCACGATTTTGCTTCGGTTTGTGTCGTTCTACACTATATCGCACCCAAATAGCACATTTCCGTAGAGAAATGACGATATCAGTGACGGTTTAACAATTACAGCCCGATTTGACACGTTTCTCGCTAAAAGCGCACTCCCTTATACGATTTTGCTCCGATTTTGATCGTTTTGCACCATTTCGGACTCAAATAGCTCATTTCCTTCGAGAGTATGACGATATCAGCGACGGTTCAACAATTACAGCCCGATTTGACACATTTCTCGCTGTAAACGCATTCCCTTGCCCGAATTTGCTCCAGTTTGGGTCGTGCTGCACTATATCGTACCCAAGTAGCACATTTCCGTCGAGAGTTTGACGATATCAGCGACGGTTCAACAATTACAGCCCGATTTGACCCATTTCTAGCTGTAAATGCCCTTCCTTGAACGATTTTGCTCCGGTCTGTGTCGTTTTGCACTATTTTGGACCCAAATAGAACATTTCCGTCGAGAGTTTGACGATATCAGCGACGGTTCAACAATTACAGCCCGATTTGACCACATGGTCGCTGAAAACGCACTCCCTTGCACGATTTTTCTCCGGTTTGTGTCGTTCTGCACTATATCGGACACAAATAGCACATTTCCGTCGAGACATTGACGATATCAGTGACGGTTGAACAATTACAGCCCGATTTGTCTCATTTGACGCTGTAAACGCACTTCCTTGAAGGATTTTGCTCCAGTTTGTGTTGTTCTGACCTATATCGGACCCAAATAGCACATTTCCGTCGAGAGTTTGACGATATCAGCGACGGTTCAACAATTACAGCCGATTTGAGCCATTTCTTACTGAAAACGCACTCCCTTGCACGTTTTTGCTCCGGTTTGTGTGGTTCTGCACTACATCGGACCCAAATAGCACATTTCCGTCGAGACTTTGACGATATCAGCGACGGTTCAACAATTACAGCCAGATTTGACGCATTTCTCGCGGAAAACGCACTCCCTTGCACGATTTTGCTTCGGTTTGTGTCGTTCTGCACTATATCGCACCCAAATAGCTCATTTCCTTCGAGAGTATGACGATATCAGCGACGGTTCAACAATTACAGCCCGATTTGACCCATTTCTCGCTGTAAACGCATTCCCTTGCCCGAATTTGCTCCAGTTTGGGTCGTGCTGCACTATATCGTACCCAAGTAGCACATTTCCGTCGAGAGTTTGACGATATCAGCGACGGTTCAACAATTACAGCCCGATTTGACCCATTTCTAGCTGTAAATGCCCTTCCTTGAACGATTTTGCTCCGGTCTGTGTCGTTTTGCACTATTTTGGACCCAAATAGAACATTTCTGTCGAGAGTTTGACGATATCAGCGACGGTTCAACAATTACAGCCGATTTGACCCATTTCTCGCTGAAAACGCACTCCCTTGTACGATTTTGCTCCGGTTTGTGTCGTTCTGCACTATATCGGACCCAAATAGCACATTTCCGTCGAGACATTGACGATATCAGTGACGGTTGAACAATTACAGCCCGATTTGTCTCATTTTGTCGCTGTAAACGCACTTCCTTGAAGGATTTTGCTCCAGTTTGTGTTGTTCAGCACCGTATCGGACCCAAATAACTCATTTCCGTCGAGACTTTGACGATATCAGTGACGGTTTAACAATTACAGCCCGATTTGACCCATTTCTCGCTGAAAACGCACTCCCTTGTACGATTTTGCTCCGATTTTGATCGTTTTGCACCATTTCGGACTCAAATAGCTCATTTCCTTCGAGAGTTTGACGATATCAGCGACGGTTCAACAATTACAGCCCGACTTGACCCATTTCTAGCTGAAAACTCACTCCCTTGAACGATTTTGCTCCGGTTTGTGTCGTTCTGACCTATATCGGACCCAAATAGCACATTTCCGTCTAGAGTTTGACGATATCAGCGACGGTTCAACAATTACAGCCCGATTTGACCACATTCTCGCTGAAAACGCACTCCCTTGCACGATTTTGCTTCGGTTTGTGTCGTTCTGCACTATATCGCACCCAAATAGCACATTTCCGTAGAGAAATGACGATATCAGTGACGGTTTAACAATTACAGCCCGATTTGACACGTTTCTCGCTAAAAGCGCACTCCCTTATACGATTTTGCTCCGATTTTGATCGTTTTGCACCATTTCGGACTCAAATAGCTCATTTCCTTCGAGAGTATGACGATATCAGCGACGGTTCAACAATTACAGCCCGATTTGACCCATTTCTCGCTGTAAACGCATTCCCTTGCCCGAATTTGCTCCAGTTTGGGTCGTGCTGCACTATATCGTACCCAAGTAGCACATTTCCGTCGAGAGTTTGACGATATCAGCCACGGTTCAACAATTACAGCCCGATTTGACCATTTCTAGCTGTAAATGCCCTTCCTTGAACGATTTTGCTCCGGTCTGTGTCGTTTTGCACTATTTTGGACCCAAATAGAACATTTCTGTCGAGAGTTTGACGATATCAGCGACGGTTCAACAATTACAGCCCGATTTGTCCACATTCTGGCTGAAAACGCACTCCCTTGCACGCTTTTGCTTCGGTTTGGGTCGTTCTGCACTATATCGGACACATATAGCACATTTCCGTCCAGAGTTTGACGGTCTCAGCGACGGTTCAACAATTACAGCCCGATTTGACGCACTTCTCGCTGTAAACGCACTTCCTTGCACGATTTTGCTTCGGTTTGTCTCGTTCTGCTCCTTATCGGACCCAAATAGCACATTTCCGTCTCGAGTTTGACGATATCAGTGATGGTTGAACAATTACAGCCCGATTTGACCCATTTCTCGCTGAAAACGCACTCCCTTGCACGATTTTGCTCCGGATTGTGTCGTTTTTCACTATTTCGGACCCAAATCGCACATTTCCTTCGAAAGGTTGACAATATCAGCGACGGTTCAACAATTACACTCCGATTTGACACATTTCTAGCTGAAAACGCTCTCCCTTGCACGATTTTGCTCCGGTTTGTGTTGTTCTGTACTATATCGCACCCAAATAGCACATTTCCGTCGAGACTTTGACGATATCAGCGCCGGTTCAACAATTACAGCCCGATTTGACGCATTTCTTGCTGAAAACGCACTCCCTTGTACGATTTTGCTCCGGCTTGTGTCGTTCTGACCTATATCGGACCCAAATAGCACATTTTCGTCGACACATTGACGATATCAGCGACGGTTCAACAATTACAGCCCGATTTGACCCATTTCTCGCTGAAAGCGCACACCCTTGCACGATTTTGCTCCGGTTTGGGTCGTTCTGCACTATATCGCAACCCATACAGCACATCTCCGTCGGGAGTTTGACGATCTCAACGACGGTTCAACAATCACAGCCCGATTTGACCCATTTCTCGCTGTAAACGCACTCCCTTGCCCGAATTTGCTCCGGTTTGTCTCTTTCTGCACTATATCGGACCCAAATAGCACATTTCCGTCCAGAGCTTGACAATATCAGTGACCGTTTAACAATTACCGCCAGATTTGAACCATTTCTCGCTGTAAACGCACTTCCTTGCACGATTTAGCTTCGGTTTGTCTCGTTCTGCACTATATCGGACCCAAATAGGACATTTCCGTCGAGAGTTTGACGATATCAGAGACGGTTTAACAATTACAGCCCGATTTGACCCATTTCTCGCTAAAAACGCAATCCCTTATACGATTTTGCTCCGGTTTGTGTCGTTCTGCACTATATCGTACCCAAATAGCACATTCCCGTCGAGAGTTTGACGATATCAGCGCCGGTTCAACAATTACAGCCCGATTTGACACATTTCTCGCGGAAAACCCACTCCCTTGCACGATTTTGCTCCGGTTTGTGTTGTTCTGCACTATATCGCACCCAAATAGCCCATCTCCGTCGAGACTTTGACGATATCAGCGACGGTTCAACAATTACATCCCGATTTGATACATTTCTCGCTGAAAACGCACTCCCTTGCACGATTATGCTCCGGTTTGTGTCGTTCTGCACTATATCGGACCCAAATAGCACATTTCCGTCGAGAGTTTGACGATATCGGTGACGGTTTAACAATTACAGCCCGTTTTGACTCATTTCTCGCTGAAAACGCACTCCCTTGTACGATTTTGTTCCGGTTTGTCTCGTTCTGCACTATATCGGACCCAAATAGCACATTTCCGTCGAGAGTTTGACGATATCGGTGACGGTTTAACAATTTCAGCCCGATTTGACGCATTTCTCGCGGAAATCGCACTCCCTTGCACGATTTTGCTCCGGTTTGTGTCGTTCTGCACTATATCGTACCCAAATAGCACATTTCCGTCGAGAGTTTGACGATATCAGTGACGGTTGAACAATTACAGCCCGATTTGACGCATTGCTCGCTGAAAACGCACTCCCTTGTACGATTTTGGTCCGGTTTGAGTCGTTTTGCACTATTTCGGATCCAAATAGCACATTTTCGTCGAGAGTTTGACGATATCAGCGACGATCAACAATTACAGCCCGATTTGACCCAGTGCTCGCTGAAAACGCACTCCCTTGTACGATTTTGCTCTGGTTTGTGTCGTTTTGCACTATTTCGGACCCAAATAGCTCATTTCCTTCGAGAGTTTGACGATATTAGTGACGGTTTAACAATTACAGCCCGATTTGTGGCATTTCTCGCTGAGAACGCACTCCCTTGTACGATTTTGCTCCGGTTTGTGTCGTTCTGACCTATATCGGACCCAAATAGCTCATTTCCGTCGAGACTTTGACGATATCAGTGACAGTTCAACAATTACACCCCAGTTTGTCCCATTTCTCGCTGAAAACGCACTCCCTTGCACGATTTTGCTCCGGTTTGGGTCGTTCTGCACTATATCGCAACCCATACAGCACATCTCCGTCGGGAGTTTGACGATCTCAACGACGGTTCAACAATCACAGCCCGATTTGACCCATTTCTCGCTGTAAACGCACTCCCTTGCCCGAATTTGCTCCGGTTTGTCTCGTTCTGCACTATATCGGACCCAAATAGCACATTTCCGTCCAGAGCTTGACAATATCAGTGACCGTTTAACAATTACCGCCAGATTTGAACCATTTCTCGCTGTAAACGCACTTCCTTGCCCGATTTAGCTTCGGTTTGTCTCGTTCTGCACTATATCGGACCCAAATAGGACATTTCCGTCGAGAGTTTGACGATATCAGAGACGGTTTAACAATTACAGCCCGATTTGACCCATTTCTCGCTAAAAACGCAATCCCTTATACGATTTTGCTCCGGTTTGTGTCGTTCTGCACTATATCGTACCCAAATAGCACATTCCCGTCGAGAGTTTGACGATATCAGCGCCGGTTCAACAATTACAGCCCGATTTGACACGTTTCTTGCGGAAAACCCACTCCCTTGCACGATTTTGCTCCGGTTTGTGTTGTTCTGCACTATATCGCACCCAAATAGCCCATCTCCGTCGAGACTTTGACGATATCAGCGACGGTTCAACAATTACAGCCCGATTTGATACATTTCTCGCTGAAAACGCACTCCCTTGCACGATTATGCTCCGGTTTGTGTCGTTCTGCACTATATCGGACCCAAATAGCACATTTCCGTCGAGAGTTTGACGATATCGGTGACGGTTTAACAATTACAGCCCGTTTTGCCTCATTTCTCGCTGAAAACGCACTCCCTTGTACGATTTTGTTCCGGTTTGTCTCGTTCTGCACTATATCGGACCCAAATAGCACATTTCCGTCGAGAGTTTGACGATATCGGTGACGGTTTAACAATTACAGCCCGATTTGACCCATTTCTCGCGGAAATCGCACTCCCTTGCACGATTTGGCTCCGGTTTGTGTCGTTCTGCACTATATCGTACCCAAATAGCACATTTCCGTCGAGAGTTTGACGATATCAGTGACGGTTGAACAATTACAGCCCGATTTGACGCATTGCTCGCTGAAAACGCACTCCCTTGTACGATTTTGGTCCGGTTTGAGTCGTTTTGCACTATTTCGGATCCAAATAGCACATTTTCGTCGAGAGTTTGACGATATCAGCGACGATCAACAATTACAGCCCTATTTGACCCAGTGCTCGCTGAAAACGCACTCCCTTGTACGATTTTGCTCTGGTTTGTGTCGTTTTGCACTATTTCGGACCCAAATAGCTCATTTCCTTCGAGAGTTTGACGATATTAGTGACGGTTTAACAATTACAGCCCGATTTGTGGCATTTCTCGCTGAGAACGCACTCCCTTGTACGATTTTGCTCCGGTTTGTGTCGTTCTGACCTATATCGGACCCAAATAGCTCATTTCCGTCGAGACTTTGACGATATCAGTGACAGTTCAACAATTACACCCCAGTTTGTCCCATTTCTCGCTGAAAACGCACTCCCTTGCACGATTTTGCTCCGGTTTGTGTTGTTCTGTACTATATCGGACCCAATTAGCACATTTTCGTCGAGACTTTGACGATATCAGCGCCGGTTCAACAATTACAGCCCGATTTGGCGCATTTCTCGCTGAAAACGCACTCCGTTGTACGATTTTGCTCCGGTTTGTGTCGTTCTGACCTATATCGGACCCAAATAGCACATTTTCGTCGAGACATTGACGATATCAGCGACGGTTCAACAATTACAGCCCGATTTGACCCATTTCTCGCTGAAAGCGCACACCCTTGCACGATTTTGCTCCGGTTTGGGTCGTTCTGCACTATATCGGACCCAAATAGCACATTTCCGTCGAGAGTTTGACGATATCGGTGGCGGTTTAACAATTACAGCCCGATTTGACCCATTTCTCGCTGAAAACGCACTCCCTTGTACGATTTTGTTCCGGTTTGTCTCGTTCTGCACTATATCGGACCCAAATAGCACATTTCCGTCGAGAGTTTGACGATATCGGTGACGGTTTAACAATTACAGCACGATTTGACCCATTTCTTGCTGAAAACGCACTCCGTTGCACGATTTTGCTCCGGTTTGTGTCGTTCTGCACTATATCGTACCCAAATAGCACATTCCCGTCGAGAGTTTGACGATATCAGTGACGGTTTAACAATTACAGCCCGATTTGACCCATTTCTCGCTGAAAACGCACTCCCTTGCACGATTTTGCTCCGGTTTGTGTTGTTCTGCACTATATCGGACCTATATAGCACATTTCCGTCGAGAGTTTCAGGATATCTGTGACGGTTTCACAATTGCGACGACAGCCGCGGATCGGCGTCGCGCATCGCGGGCCCCCACCGCGGCGGCATCCCCACTCCCGAGTAATTAGACTATAAGTAGGACCGATCGATGCGCGGATCGATGAGTTGCCTCGGGGCTTCGGCCCCGAGGGGACCTCCTCGGAGGTCCGGACCGGAGCACCAGAGCTCTCGACGCCATGGCTGACCTGGCGAAGAGATCTCTGGCCAACGGGCCGTAGCATTGCACTACGCTACGACCTGGCAGCTCCCCTAGGTCCAGCGGCCGTAGGCGCCTAGCCTCGTCAGTCCCGTGGTTGACCCGGGGTGACCAAGCTAGTGCGCGTTCATAATCTCTGCTGGTGCTTCCGCGGGGATTCCGAACGCTAGCTTACTCGGCACCGCAATTTGCCTTTGGCAGCCGATTCCGTCCAGCTTTGTGGCGTTACCCAGGCTGGCCAGGATTGGTCGTCGACTCGTTCGCTGTTCGGTTCTACCTCGGCGTACGAGAAGACGAGCCGCGTGAGGCAAGCGGGCCGCAACTCCACCGCAGCGCGAAACACCGCAGCGCGATTGAATAAACACCGTCGGCCCAACCGGGCCAATCCCATCCCGACTCGACCTCTCTTGCGTTTGCGTATGTTTGCGTTTGCTTGCGTTCGCGCTCCGTTCAGCGCTTTCACTCCGCGCTCCGACATCGCGCCGTTAGTTGTAAGACCGCGTAGCGATGGCTACGACCTGCGCTAGGATTAAGGCCGCGTACTTTCTGTGACGGACCGGGTTCCGACCGTAGTTCATAAGTCCTGTACATTAGGCTTAAGCTTGGCTCCACGCGTCTAACCACCAGACGACATTTTTGATTGTAGCTCCCGAGGCAGGAGAGCACCGCCCGACCAGCCGGCGAGGGCAGCCGCCGTTAGATGCCCCCCCTCTGTCTCGAATAAATATTTATTTTTTTCTACTAACACCGACTCGTTATTTACCGACCTGTTCCCATGCGAACCCTGGCACGGGGAAAACCGCCGCGGTGCGCAACGCCGTACGCACCGAACCGACCGACCCCGTTACACAATTACAGCACGATTTGACCCATTTCTCGCTGTAAACGCACTTCCTTGAACAATTTTGCTCCGGTTTGTGTTGTTCTGCACTATATCGGACGCAAATAGCACATTTCCATCCAGAGTTTGACACTATCAGTGACCGTTTAACAATTACCGCCCGAGTTGAACCATTTCTCGCTGTAAACGCACTTCCTTGCACGATTTAGCTTCGGTTTGTCTCGTTCTGCACTATATCGGACCCAAATAGGGCATTTCCGTCGAGAGTTTGACGATATCAGAGACGGTTTACCAATTACAGCCCGATTTGAGGCATTTCTCGCTGAAAACGAACTCCCTTGTACGATTTTGCTCCGGTTTGTGTCGTTCTGACCTATATCGGACCCAAATAGCTCATTTCCGTCGAGACTTTGACGATATCAGTGACGGTTCAACAATTACAGCCCGATTTGACCCATTTCTCGCTGAAGGCGCACACCCTTGCCCGATTTTGCTCCAGTTTGGGTCGTTCTGCACTATATCGCACCCATATAGCACATCTCCGTCTGGAGTTTGACGATCTCAACGACGGTTCAACAATCACAGCCCGATTTGACCCATTTCTCGCTGTAAACGCACTCCCTTGCCCGAATTTGCTCCGGGTTGGGTCGTTCTGCACTATATCGTACCCAAATAGCACATTCCCCTCGAGACTTTGACGATATCAGCGCCGGTTCAACAATTACAGCCCGATTTGACACATTTCTTGCGGAAAACCCACTCCCTTGCACGATTTTGCTCCGGTTTGTGTTGTTCTGCACTATATCGCACCCAAATAGCCCATCTCCGTCGAGACTTTGACGATATCAGCGACGGTTCAACAATTACAGCCCGATTTGATACATTTCTCGCTGAAAACGCACTCCCTTGCACGAGTATGCTCCGGTTTGTGTCGTTCTGCACTATATCGGACCCAAATAGCACATTTCCGTCGAGAGTTTGACGATATCGGTGACGGTTTAACAATTACAGCCCGATTTGACCCATTTCTCGCTGAAAACGCACTCCCTTGTACGATTTTGTTCCGGTTTGTCTCGTTCTGCACTATATCGGACCCAAATAGCACATTTCCGTCGAGACTTTGACGATATCAGTGACGGTTTAACAATTACAGCCCGATTTGACCCATTTCTCGCTGAAAACGCACTCCCTTGCACGATTTTGCTCCGGTTTGTGTCGTTCTGCACTATATCATACCGAAATAGCACATTTCCGTTGAGAGTTTGACAATATCAGTGACTGTTCGTGCGTCGAACGAGTCATCTAGAAATTTCTAGATCGCTTCTTTCGTCTCTGCTGTTCGTTCCGCCGGCCTCCAGCCATCTCACTCGCTCCGTTGGCCGACGTAGCGAGCCGACTGGGCTGCTAGACCGGCGGGCGACGACGGGGACGAAGGAACCATAATATAAATATGCCGCCGCATACTTGCTTTTTCTTTATACTCGGCTTAGCGTACAAGTTTAGCAGAAATTCGAACAATCTGCTTCGGTTAGCAAGAACTGTTAAACTTTTCTTTGGATTTCTCTTTATTCAAATACAATTCTCAGAATCAAAGATCCTCCGTGATCACTTCGCACCTTTTTTCTATACGCGGTTGCTCCATCGGAAGGTATCGCTTCGGCAAGGTCGCGCACCGGCAAAAACTTTCTGCCGAATCCGTTCTCTAACCCCTTTCCCGGTTAAGGGGCGAAACGATCAAACAGTGACGGTTTAACAATTACAGCCCGATTTGACCGATTTTTCGCTGAAAACGCACTCCCTTGCACGATTTTGTTCCGGTTTGTATCGGTCTGCACTATATCTGACCCAAATAGGACATTTCCGTCGACAGTTTGACGATATCAGTGTCGGTTTAACAATTACAGCCCGATTTGCCCCATTTCTCGCTGCAAACGCACTTCCTTGCACGATTTTGCTTCGGTTTGTCTCGTTCTGCACTATATCGGACCCAAATAGGACATTTCCGTCGAGAGTTTGACCATATCAGTGTCGGTTTAACAATTACAGCCTGATTTGTGCCATTTCTCGCTGAAAACGCACTCCCTTGCACGATTTTGCTCCGGTTTGTGTCGTTCTGACCTATATCGGACCCAAATAGCACATTTCCGTCTCGAGTTTGACGATATCAGCGACGGTTCCACAATTACAGCCCGATTTGACCCATTTCTCGCTGAAAACGCACTCCCTTGCACGACTTAGCTCCGGATTGTGTCGTTCTGCAATATATCGTACCCAAATAGCACATTTCCGTCGAGAGTTTGACGATATCAGCGACGGTTCTACAATTACAGCCCGATTTGACCCATTTCTCGCTGAAAACGTACTTCCTTGCACGATTTTGCTCCGGTTTGTGTCGTTCTGCAGTATATCGTAACCAAATAGCACGTTTCCGTCGAGAGTTTGACGATATCAGTGACGGTTTAACAATTACAGCCCGATTTGACCCATTTCTCTCTGAAAAAGCAATCCCTTGTACGATTTTGCTCCGGTTTGTGTCATTTTGCACCATTTCGGATCCAAATAGCTCATTTCTGTTCAGAGTTTGACAATATCCGTGACCGTTGAACAATTACAGCCCGATTTGACACATTACTCGCAAAAAACGCACTCCCTTGTACGATTTTGCTCCGGTTTGTGTCGTTTTGCACTATATCGAACCCAAATAGCACATTTCCGTCGAGAGTTTGACGATATCAGCGACGGTTCAACAATTACAGCCCGATTTGACCCATTTCTCGCTGAAAACGCACTCCCTTGCACGATTTTGCTCCGGTTCGTGTTGTTCTGCATTATTTTGGACCCAAATAGCACATTTCCGTCGAGAGTTTGACGATAACAGCGACGGTTCAACAATTACAGCCCGATTTGACCCATTTCTCGCTGAAAACGCACTTCCTTGCACGATTTTGCTTCGGTTTGTCCCGTTCTGCACTATATCGTACCCAAATAGGACATTTCCGTCGAAAGTTTGACGATATCAGTGTCGGTTTAACAATTACAGCCTGATTTGACAAATTTCTCGCTGAAAACGCACTCCCTTGCACGATTTTGTTCCGGTTGGTATCGGTCTGCACTGTATCGTACCCAAATAGCACATTTCCGTCGAGGGTTTGACGATATCAGCGACGGTTCAACAATTACAGCCCGATTTGACCCATTTCTCGCTGAAAACGCACTCCCTTGTACGATTTTGCTCCGGTTCGTGTTGTTCTGCATTATTTTGGACCCAAATAGCACATTTCCGTCGACAGTTTGACGATAACAGCGACGGTTCAACAATTACAGCCCGATTTGACCCATTTCTCGCAGAAAACGCACTTCCTTGCACGATTTTGCTCCGGTTTGTGTCGTTCTGCACTATATCGTAACCAAATAGCACGTTTCCGTCGAGAGTTTGACGATATCAGTGACGGTTTATCAATTACAGCCCGATTTGACCCATTTCTCGCTGAAAACGCACCCCCTTGCACGATTTTGCTCCGGTTTTTGTTGTTCTGCACTATATCGAACCCAAATATCACATTTACGTCGCGAGTTTGACGATATCAGCGACGGTTCAACAATTACAGCCCGATTTGAGCCATTTCTCGCTGAAAACGCACTCCCTTACACGATTTAGCTCCGGATTGTGTCGTTCTGCAATATATCGTACCCAAATAGCACATTTCCGTCGAGAGTTTGACGATATCAGCGACGGTTCAACAATTACAGCCCGATTTGACCCATTTCTCGCTGAAAACGCACTCCCTTGCACGATTTTGCTCCGGTTCGTGTTGTTCTGCATTATTTTGGACCCAAATAGCACATTTCCGTCGAGAGTTTGACGATAACAGCGACGGTTCAACAATTACAGCCCGATTTGACCCATTTCTCGCTGAAAACGCACTTCCTTGCACGATTTTGCTTCGGTTTGTCTCGTTCTGCACTATATCGAACCCAAATATCACATTTCCGTCTCGAGTTTGACAATATCAGTGACCGTTGAACAATTACAGCCCGATTTGACACATTACTCGCTAAAATCGCACTCCCTTGTACGATTTTGCTCCGGTTTGTGTCGTTTTGCACTATATCGAACCCAAATAGCACATTTCCGTCGAGACTTTGAGGATATCAGTGACGGTTTAACAATTACAGCCCGATTTGACACATTACTCGCTAAAAACGCACTCCCTTGCACGATTTAGCTCCGGATTGTGTCGTTCTGACCAATATCGGACCCAAATAGCACATTTCCGTCTCGAGTTTGACGATATCAGCGACGGTTCAACAATTACAGCCCGATTTGACTCATTTCTCGCTGAAAACGCACTCCCTTGCACGATTTAGCTCCGGATTGTGTCGTTCTGCAATATATTGTACCCAAATAGCACATTTCCGTCTCGAGTTTGACGATATCAGCGACGGTTCAACAATTACAGCCCGATTTGACCCATTTCTCGCTGAAAACGCACTCCCTTGCACGATTTAGCTCCGGATTGTGTCGTTCTGCAATATATCGTAGCCAAATAGCACATTTCCGTCGAGAGTTTGACGATATCAGCGACGGTTCTACAATTACAGCCCGATTTGACCCATTTCTCGCTGAAAACGCACTTCCTTGCACGATTTTGCTCCGGTTTGTGTCGTTCTGCAGTATATCGTAACCAAATAGCACGTTTCCGTCGAGAGTTTGACGATATCAGTGACGGTTTAACAATTACAGCCCGATTTGACCCATTTCTCTCTGAAAAAGCAATCCCTTGTACGATTTTGCTCCGGTTTGTGTCGTTTTGCACCATTTCGGTCCCAAATAGCTCATTTCTGTTCAGAGTTTGACAATATCAGTGACCGTTGAACAATTACAGCCCGATTTGACACATTTCTCGCTGAAAACGCACTCCCTTGCACGAATTTGCTCCGGTTTGGGTCGATTTGCACTACTTCGGACCCAAGTAGCACATTTCCGTCGAGTGTTTGACGATATCAGCCACGGTTCAACAATTACAGCCCGATTTGACCCATTCCTGGCTGAAAACGCACTCCCTTATATGATTTTGCTTCGGTTTGTGTCGTTCTGCACTATATCGGACCCAAATAGCACATTTCCGTCGAGACTTTGACGATATCAGTGACGGTTTAACAATTACAGCCCGATTGGCCCATTTCTCGCTGAAAACGCACTCCCTTGCACGATTTTGCTCCGGTTTGTGTCGTTCTGCACTATATCGGACCCAAATAGCACGCTTCCGTCGAGAGTTTGACGATATCAGTGACGGTTTATCAATTACAGCCCGATTTGACCCATTTCTCGCTGAAAACGCACTCCCTTGCACGATTTTGCTCCGGTTTGTGTTGTTCTGCACTAAATCGAACCCAAATATCACATTTCCGTCGAGACTTTGACGATATCAGTGACGGTTTAACAAGTACAGCACGATTTGACCCCTTTCTCGCTGAAAACGCACTCCCTTGCACGATTTTGCTCCGGTTTGTGTCGTTCTGACCTATATCGGACCCAAATAGCACATTTCCGTCTCGAGTTTGACGATATCAGCGACGGTTCAACAATTACAGCCCGATTTGACCCATTTCTCGCTGAAAACGCACTCCCTTGCACGATTTAGCTCCGGATTGTGTCGTTCTGCAATATATCGTACCCAAATAGCACACTTCCGTCTCGAGTTTGACGATATCAGCGACGGTTCAACAATTACAGCCCGATTTGACACATTTCTCGCTGAAAACGCACTCCCTTGCACGATTTTGCTCCGGTTTGTGTTGTTCTGCACTATATCGGAACCAACTAGCACATTTCCGTCGAGACTTTGACGATATCAGTGGCGGTTTAAGAATTACAGCGCGATTTGACACATTTCTCGCTGAAAACGCACTCCCTTGCACGATTTTGCTCCAATTTGTGTCGTTCTGCACTATATCGTACCCAAACAGCACATTTCCGTCGAGAAATGACGATATCAGTGACGGTTTAACAATTACAGCCCGATTTGACCCATTTCTCGCTGAAAACGCTCTCCCTTGTACGATTTTGCTCCGCTTTGTGTCGTTTTGCACTATTTCGGACCCAAGTAGCACATTCCCATCGAGAGTTTGACGATAGCAGCGACCGTTTAACAATTACAGCCCGATTTGACACATTTCTCGCTAAAAACGCACTCCCTTGTACGATTTTGCTCCGGTTTGTGTCGTTTTGCACTATTTCGGACGCAGATAGATCATTTCCTTCGAGAGTTTGACGATATCAGCCACGGTTCGACAATTACAGCCCGATTTGCCCCATTTCTCGCTGCAAACGCACTTCCTTGCACGATTTTGCTTCGGTTTGTCTCGTTCTGCACTATATCGGACCCAAGTAGGACATTTCCGTCGAGAGTTTGACGATATCAATGTCGGTTTAGCAATTACAGCCTGATTTGTGCCATTTCTCCCTGAAAACGCACTCCCTTGCACGATTCTGTTCCGATTTGTATCGGTCTGCACCGTATCGTACCCAAATAGCACATTTCCGTCGAGAGTTTGACGATATCAGTGTCGGTTTAACAATTACAGCAAGATTTGTCCCATTTCTCGCTGAAAACGCACTTCCTTGCACGATTATGCTCCGGTTTGTGTCGTTCTGCACTATATCGGACCCAAATAGGACATTTTCGTCGAGAGTTTGACGATATCAGCGACGATTCAACAATTACAGCCCGACTTGACGCATTTCTCGCTCTAAACGCACTTCCTTGAACGATTTTGCTCCGGTTTGTGTTGTTCTGCACTCTACCGGAACCAAATAGCACATTTCCGATGAGAGTTTGACGATATCAGCGACGGTTCAACAATTACAGCCCGATTTGACCCATTTCTCGCTGAAAACGCACTCCCTTGCACGATTTAGCTCCGGATTGTGTCGTTCTGCAATATATCGTACCCAAATAGCACATTTCCGTCTCGAGTTTGACGATATCAGCGACGGTTCAACAATTACAGCCCGATTTGACCCATTTCTCGCTGAAAACGCACTCCCTAGCACGATTTAGCTCCGGATTGTGTCGTTCTGCAATATATCGTACCCAAATAGCACATTTCCGTCGAGAGTTTGACGATATCAGCGACGGTTCTACAATTACAGCCCGATTTGACCCATTTCTCGCTGAAAACGCACTTCCTTGCCCGATTTTGCTCCGGTTTGTGTCGTTCTGCAGTATATCGTAACCAAATAGCACGTTTCCGTCGAGAGTTTGACGATATCAGTGACGGTTTAACAATTACAGCCCGATTTGACCCATTTCTCTCTGAAAAGGCAATCCCTTGTACGATTTTGCTCCGGTTTGTGTCGTTTTGCACCATTTCGGACCCAAATAGCTCATTTCTGTTCAGAGTTTGACAATATCAGTGACCGTTGAACAATTACAGCCCGATTTGACCCATTTCTCTCTGAAAAGGCAATCCCTTGTACGATTTTGCTCCGGTTTGTGTCGTTTTGCACTATATCGGACGCAGATAGATCATTTCCTTCGAGAGTTTGACGATATCAGTGACGGTTTAACAATTACAGCCCGATTTGACCCATTTCTCGCTGAAAACGCACTTCCTTGCACGATTTTGTTCCGGTTTGTATCTGTCTGCACTATATCGCACCCAAATAGGACATTTCCGTCGAGAGTTTGACGATATCAGTGTCGGTTTAACAATTACAGCCCGATTTGCCCCATTTCTCGCTGTAAACGCACTTCCTTGCACGATTTTGCTTCGGTTTGTCTCGTTCTGCACTATATCGGACCCAAAGGACATTTCCGTCGAGAGTTTGACGATATCAGTGTAGGATTAACAATTACAGCCTGATTTGAACCAGTTCTCGCTGAAAACGCACTCCCTTGCACGATTTTGTTCCGGTTTGTGTCGTTTTGCACTATTTCGGATCCAAGTAGCACATTCGCGTCGACAGTTTGACGATATCAGCGACAGTTCATCAATTACAGCCGGATTTGACCCATTTCTCGCTGCAAACGCACTTCCTTGCACGATTATGCTCCGGTTTGTGTCGTTCTGCACTATATCGGACCCAAATAGCACATTTCCGTCGAGAGTTTGACGATATCGGAGACGGCTTAACAATGACAGCCCGATTTGACGCATTTCTCGCTGTAAACGCACTTCCTTGAAGGATTTTGCTCCGGTTTGTGTGGTTCTGCTCTATACCGGACGCAAATAGCACATTTCCGTCGAGACTTTGACGATATCAGTGACGGGTTAACAATTACAGCCTGATTTTAGCCATTTCTCGCTGAAAACGCACTCCCTTGCACGATTTTGTTCCGGTTTGTATCGGTCTGCACTATATCTGACCCAAATAGGACATTTCCGTCGACAGTTTGACGATATCAGTGTCGGTTTAACAATTACAGCCCGATTTGCCCCATTTCTCGCTGCAAACGCACTTCCGTGCACGATTTTGCATCGGTTTGTCTCGTTCTGCACTATATCGGACCCAAATAGGACATTTCCGTCGAGAGTTTGACGATATCAGTGTCGGTTCAACAATTACAGCCCGATTTGACCCATTTCTCGCCTAAAACGCACTCCCTTGCACGATTTTGGTCCGATTTGTGTCGTTCTGCACTATATCGTAACCATATAGCACATTTCGGTCGAGAGTTTGACGATATCAGTGACGGTTTAACAATTACAGCCCGGTTTGACCCATTTCTCGCTGAAAACGCACTCCCTTGCACAATTTTGCTCCGGTTTTTGTTGTTCTGCACTATATCGTACCCGAATAGCACATTTCCGGCGAGAGATTGACGATATCAGTGACGGGTTAACAATTACAGCCCGATTTGACCCATTTCTCGCTGAGAACGCACTCCCTCGCACGATTTTGCTCCGGTTTGTGTTGTTCTGTATTATTTTGGACCAAATAGCACATTTCCGTCGAGAGTTTGACGATATCAGCGACGGTTCAACAATTACAGCCCGATTTGACCCATTTCTCGCTGAAAACGCACTCCCTTGCACGATTTTGCTCCGGTTCGTGTTGTTCTGCATTATTTCGGACCCAAATAGCAGATATCCGTCCAGAGTTTGACAATATCAGAGACCGTTTAACAATTACCGCCCGATTTGACCCATTTCTCGCTGTAAACGCACTTCCTTGCACGATTTAGCTTCGGTTTGTCTCGTTCCGCACTATATCGGACCCAAATAGGACATTTCCGTCGGGAGTTTGACGATATCAGTGTCGGTTTAACAATTACAGCCCGATTTGACCCATTTCTCGCTGTAAACGCACTTCCTTGCACGATTTAGCTTCGGTTTGTCTCGTTTTGCACTATTCCGGACCCAAATAGCTCATTTCCTTCTAGAGTTTGACGATATCAGTGTCGGTTTAACAATTACAGCTGGATTTGGCGCATTTCTCGCTGCAAACGCACCCCCTTGTACGATTTTGCTTCGGCTCGTGGCGTTCTGCACTATATCGTACTCAGTTAGCACATTTCCGTTGAGAGTTCGACGATATCAGTGACGGTTTAACAATTACAGCGCTATTTGACACATTTTTCGCTGAAAACGCACTCCCTTGCACGATTTTTCTCCGGTTTGGGTCGTTCTGCACTATATCGTACCTAAATAGCACATTTCCGTCGAGAGATTGACGATATCAGTGACGGTTTAACAATTACAGCCCGATTTGTCCCATTTCTCGCTGAAAACGCACTCCCTTGCACGATTTGGCTCCGGTTTGTGTCGCTCTGCACTATATCGTACCCAAGTAGCACATTTCCGTCGAGAGTTTGACGATATCAGCGACGGTTCAACAATTACATACCGATTTAAATCATTTCTCGCTGAAAACGCACTCCCTTGCACGATTTTGCTCCGGTTTGGATCGTTCTGCACTATATCGGACCCATATAGCACATATCCGTCGAGGGTTTGACGATCTCAGCGACGGATCAACAATTACAGCCCGATTTGAAACATTTCTCGCTAAAAACACACTCCCATGTACGATTTTGCTCCGCTTTATGGCGTTTTGCACCATTTCGGACCCAAATAGCTCATTTCTGTTCAGAGTTTGACAATATCAGTGACCGTTTAACAATTACAGCCCGATTTGACACATTTCTCGCTAAAAACGCACTCCCTTGTACGATTTTGCTCCGGTTTGTGTCGTTTTGCACTATTTCGGACTCAAATAGCACATTTCCGTCGAGACTTTGACGATATCAGTGACCGTTCAACAATTACAGCCCGATTTGACCCATTTCTCGCTGTAAACGCACTACCTTCAACGATTTTGCTCCGGTTTGTGGCGTTTTGCACCATTTCGGACCCAAATAGCTCATTTCTGTTCAGAGTTTGACAATATCAGTGACCGTTCAACAATTACAGCCCGATTTGACGCATTTCTCGCTGTAAATGCACTTCCTTGCACGATTTTGCTTCGGTTTGTGTCGTTCTGCACTATATCGGACCCAAATAGCGCATTTCCTTCGAGAGTTTGACGATATCAGTGACGGTTTAACAATCACAGCCCGATTTGACCCATTTCTCGCTGTAAACGCACTTCCTTGCACGATTTTGCTCCGGTTTGTGTCGTTCTGCACTATATCGTACCCAAATAGCACATTTCCGTCGAGACTTTGACGATATCAGAGCCGGTTTAACAATTACAGCCCGATTTGGCACATTTCTCGCTGAAAACGCACTCCCTTGCACGATTTTGCTCCGGTTTGTGTCGTTCTGAATTATGTCGGACCCAAATAGCACATTTCCGTCGACAGTTTGACGATATCAGTGACGGTTTAACAATTACAGCCTGATTTGGCCCATTTCTCGCAGAAAACGCACTCCCTTGCACGATTTTGTTCCGGTTTGTATCGGTCTGCACTGTATCGGACACAAATAGCTCATTTCCTTCGAGAGTTTGACGATATCAGTGGCGGTTTAACAATTACCGCCCGATTTCACGCATTTCTCGCTGAAAACGCACTCCCTTGTACGATTTAGCTCCGGTTTCTGTCGTTCTGACCTATATCGGATCCAAATAGCACATTTCCGTAGAGAGTTTGACGATATCAGTGACGGTTTAACAATTACAGCCCGATTCGACCCATTTCTCGCTGAAAACGCACTCCCTTGCACGATTTCGCTCCGGTTTGTCTCGTTCTGACCTATATCGGATCCAAATATCACATTTCCGTCGAGAGATTGACGGTATCAGTGACGGTTTAACAATTACAGCCCGATTTGACACATTTCTCGCTGAAAACGCACTCCCTTGCACGATTTTGTTCCGGTTTGTGTTGTTCTGACCCATATCGGATCCAGATAGCACATTTCCGTCGAGAGTTTGACGATATCAGTGACGGTTTAACAATTACAGCCCGATTTGACACATTTCTCGCTGAAAACGCACTCTCTTGCACGATTTTGCTCCGGTTTGGGTCGTTTTGCACTATTTCGGACCCAAATAGCTCATTTCCTTCGAGAGTTTGATGATATCGGTGACGGTTTAACAATTACAGCCCGATTTGGCGCATTTCTCGCTGAAAGCGCACTCCCTTGTACGATTTTGCTCCGGTTAGTATCGTTCTGAATTATGTCGGACCCAAATAGCACATTTCCGTCGACAGTTTGACGATATCAGTGACGGTTTAACAATTACAGCCTGATTTGGCCCATTTCTCGCAGAAAACGCACTCCCTTGCACGATTTTGTTCCGGTTTGTATCGGTCTGCACTGTATCGGACACAAATAGCTCATTTCCTTCGAGAGTTTGACGATATCAGTGACGGTTTAACAATTACAGCCCTGTTTGACACATTTTTCGCTGAAAACGCACTCCCTTGCACGATTTTGCCCCGGTTTGTGTCGTTCTGACCTATATCGGACCCAAATAGCACATTTCCGTCGACAGTTTGACGATATCAGTGACGGTTCAACACTTACAGTCCGATTTGTTCCATTTCTTGCGGAAAACCCACTCCCTTGCACGATTTTGCTCCGGTTTGTGTCGTTCTGACCTATATCGGACCCAAATAGCACATTTCCGTCGAGACTTTGACGATATCAGTGACGGTTTAACAATTACAGCCCGATTTGAACCATTTCTCGCTGAAAACGCACTCCCTTGACGATTTTGTTCCGGTTTGTATCGGTCTGCACTGTATCGGACACAAATAGCTCATTTCCTTCGAGAGTTTGACGATATCAGTGGCGGTTTAACAATTACCGCCCGATTTCACGCATTTCTCGCAGAAAACGCACTCCCTTGAACGATTTTGCTCCGATTGTAAGTCGTTCTGCACTATATCGGACCCGAATAGCACATTTCCGTCGAGAGGTTGACGATATCGGTGACGGTTGAACAATTACAGCCCGATTTGACCCATTTCTCGCTGAAAACGCACTCCCTTGCACGATTTTGCTCCGGTTTGTGTCGTTCTGCACTATATCGGACGCAAATAGCACATTTCCGTCGGGATTTTGACGATATCAGTGACGGTTTAACAATTACAGCTCTATTTGACCCATTTCTCGCTGTAAACGCACTTCCTTGCACGATTTTGCTTCGGTTTGTCTCCTTCTGCACTATATGGGACCCAAATAGGACATTTCCGTCGAGAGTTTGACGATATCAGTGTCGGTTTAACAATTACAGCCTGATTTGACCCATTTCTCGCTGAAAACGAACTCCCTTGCACGATTTTGTTCCGGTTTGTATCTGTCTGCACTGTATCGGACCCAAATAGCTCATTTCCTTCGAGAGTTTGACGATATCAGTGGGGGTTTAACAATTGCAGCCCGGGTTCACGCATTTCTCGCTGAAAACGCACTCCCTTGAATGATTTTACTCCGATTTGTGTCGTTCTGACCTATATCGGACCCAAATAGCACATTTCCGTCGACAGTTTGACGATATCAGTGACGGTTCAACATTTACAGCCCGATTTGACCCATTTCTCGCGGAAATCGCAATCCCTTGCACGATTTTGCTCCGGTTTGTGTTGCTCTGCATTATATCGGACCCAGATAGCACATTTCCGTCGAGACTTTGACGATATCAGTGACGGTTTACCAATTACAGCCCGATTTGGCACATTTCTCGCTGTAAACGCACTACCTTGCACGATTTTGCTTCGGTTTGTCTCGTTCTGCACTATATCGGACCCAAATAGGACATTTCCGTCGAGAGTTTGACGATATGAGTGTCGGTTTAACAATTACAGACTGATTGGCCCATTTCTCGCTGAAAACGCACTCCCTTGCACGATTTTGTTCCGGTTTGTATCGGTCTGCACTGTATCGGACACAAATAGCTCATTTCCTTCAAGAGTTTCACGATATCAGTGGCGGTTTAACAATTACCGCCCGATTACACGCATTTCTTGCTGAAAACGCACTCCCTTGTACGATTTTGCTCCGGTTTGGTTCGTTTTGCACTATTTCGGACCCAAATAGCACATTTCCGTCGAGAGTTTCACGATATCAGTGACGGTTTAACAATTACAGGCCGATTTGACCCATTTCTCGCTGAAAACGCACTTCCTTGCACGATTTTGCTTCGGTTTGTCACGTTCTGCACTGTATCGGACCCAAATAGCACATTTCCGTCGAGACTTTGACGATATCAGTGACGGTTTAACAATTACAGCCCGATTTGACCCATTTCTCGCTGAAAACGTACTCCCTTGACGATTTTGCTCCGATTTGTGTCGTTCTGACCGATATCGGACCCAAATAGCACATCTCTGTCGAGAGTTCGACGATATCAGTGACGGTTTCAGAATTACAGCCGTATTTCACGCATTTCTCGCTGAAAACGTACTCCCTGGCACGATTTTGCTCCGGTTTGGGTCGTTTTGCACTACTTCGGAACCAAATAGCACATTTCCGTCGAGAGGTTGATCATATCAGCCACTGTTACGCGGCATGGCAGCTTTCACAAGTATATTGCACTAATTCGGAAAACACGATCGGTCACATTTAACATGGTTCTTAAAAACTACCCTAAGCTGGCCGGAGTGGTAGTTCATCACGTATTAATGAAATTACCACCCAGGGCTTAGAAGGTTCCAAACCATAAACTCAGAACATTCATTCCCATTGCCTAAACAAAGGCCCAAAAATTCTTCTCTTCCGGGTCTTAGACGGACCCTGTGTGAGGCATGTGTCTGCGCAGTCCAAAAGTCGGTCCCAGGCACCAACGGTCACCTTGACCATGAAACCATTCATTCATTTATTGCCTGGGGTACAACCGATCCTTCAAAACCAAATGGTTCCCATGTGCATCGCGGCTGTTAGGTTCGGCTGGTCCGCTGCAGCTCCTAACTGACCGTTCTTGAGACCCGGGAGAGGGAAAATAGAAACTAGAGACAAAACATGAAACGCAGGGCACTTCTGGTCGATCCTCTGACCAGATCACTTCGTTCGTATTCTAAAGCCTCCGTTGAGACTCCGATCAGTTTTGCTTCATAAGCATTCGTTAACTCGCATATACGAACAACTGTTAACACTCGAGTCAGAGTAACTCATAGTACCATTAAATCTTTGTGCAAGCATCAAACACATCTAAATATCATCAGCAGTCTATAATTAATTACAACCTTACCAACCCTATCTCCTTAATCGGTCGTAGGGTAGTACGCGATTCGCGGCGTCGATAGAAATCGTAACGAGGATTTACGACCCTCGTTGACTGGGTTCTGAACGCAACCGTTAGTCTCGTCGTGAATGTGTACTCGAAAAACAGCCACGGTTCAACAATTACAACCCGATTTGACCCATTTCTCGCTGAAAACGCACTCCCTTGTACGATTTTGCTCCGGTTTGTGTCGTTCTGAATTATGTCGGACCCAAATAGCACATTTCCGTCGACAGTTTGACGATATCAGTGACGGTTTAACAATTACTGCCTGATTTGGCCCATTTCGCGCTGAAAACGCACTCCCTTGCATGATTTTGTTCCGGTTTGTATCGGTCTGCACTGTATCGGACACAAATAGCTCATTTCCTTCGAGAGTTTGACGATATCAGTGGCGGTTTAACAATTACCGCCCGATTTCACGCATTTCTCGCTGAAAACGCACTCACTTGTACGATTTTGCTCTGGTTTCTGTCGTTCTGACCTATATCGGATCCAAATAGCACATTTCCGTAGAGAGTTTGACGATATCAGTGACGGTTCAGCAATTACAGCCCGATTTGTCCCATTTCTCGCCGAAAACGCACTCCATTGCACGATTTGCTCCGGTTTGTGTCGTTTTGCACTATATCGGACCCAAATAGCACATTTCCCTCGAGACTTTGACGATATCAGTGACGGTTTACCAATTACAGCCCGATTTGACACATTTCTCGCTGTAAACGCACTTCCTTGCACGATTTTGCTTCGGTTTGTCTCGTGCTGCACTATATCGGACCCAAATAGGACATTTCCGTCGAGAGTTTGACGATATCAGTGTCGGTTTAACAATTACAGCCTGATTGGCCCATTTCTCGCTGAAAACGCACTCCCTTGCACGATTTTGTTCCGGTTTGAATCGGTCTGCACTGTATCGGACCCAAATAGCTCATTTCCATCGAGAGTTTGACGATATCAGTGGCGGTTTAACAATTACAGCCCGATTTCACGCATTTCTCGCTGAAAACGCACTCCATTGCATGATTTTGCTTCGGTTTGTCTCGTTCTGACCTATATCGGATCCAAATAGCACATTTCCGTCGAGAGTTTGATGGTATCAGTGACGGTTTAACAATTACAGCCCGATTTGACACATTTCTCGCTGAAAACGCACTCCCTTGCACGATTTTGTTCCGGTTTCTGTTGTTCTGACCTATATCGGATCCAGATAGCACATTTCCGTCGAGAGTTTGACGATATCAGTGACGGTTTAACAATTACAGCCCGATTTGACCCATTTCTCGCTGAAAACGCACTCCCTTGCACGATTTTGCTCCGGCTTGGGTCGTTTTGCACTATTTCGGACCCAAATAGCTCATTTCCTTCGAGAGTTTGACGATATCAGTGACGGTTTAACAATTGCAGCCCTGTTTGACACATTTTTCTCTGAAAACGCACTCCCTTGCACGATTTTGCCCCGGTTTGTGTCGTTCTGACCTATATCGGACCCAAATAGCACATTTCCGTCGAGCCTTTAACGATATCAGTGACGGTTTAACAATTACAGCCCGATTTGACCCATTTCTCGCTGAAAACGCACTCCCTTGACGATTTTGCTCCGGTTTGTGTCGTTTTGCACTATTTCGGACCCAAATAGCTCATTTCCGTCGAGAGTTTGACGATATCGGTGACGGTTTAACAATTACAGCCCGATTTGGCGCATTTCTCGCTGAAAACGCACTCCCTTGTACGATTTTGCTCCGGTTTGTGTCGTTCTGAATTATGTCGGACCCAAATAGCACATTTCCGTCGACAGTTTGACGATATCAGTGACGGTTTAACAATTACAGCCTGATCTGGCCCATTTCGCGCTGAAAACGCACTCCCTTGCACGATTTTGTTCCGGTTTGTATCGGTCTGCACTGTATCGGACACAAATAGCTCATTTCCTTCGAGAGTTTGACGATATCAGTGGCGGTTTAACAATTACCGCCCGATTTCACGCATTTCTCGCAGAAAACGCACTCCCTTGAACGATTTTGCTCCGATTGTAAGTCGTTCTGCACTATATCGGACCCGAATAGCACATTTCCGTCGAGAGGTTGACGATATCGGTGACGGTTGAACAATTACAGCCCAATTTGACCCATTTCTCGCTGAAAACGCACTCCCTTGCACGATTTTGCTCCGGTTTGTGTCGTCCTGCACTATATCGGACGCAAATAGCACATTTCCGTCGGGATTTTGACGATATCAGTGACGGTTTAACAATTACAGCTCGATTTGACCCATTTCTCGCTGTAAACGCACTTCCTTGCACGATTTTGCTTCGGTTTGTGTCGTTCTGCACTATATAGTATCCAAATAGCACATTTCCGTCGAGACTTTGACGATATCAGCGACGGTTCAACAATTACAGCCCGATTTGACCCATTTCTCGCTGAAAGCGCACTCCCTGGCACGATTTTGCACCGGTTTGGGTCGTTTCGCACTATATCGGACCTATATAGCACATTTCCGTCGAGAGTTTCACGATATCAGTGACGGTTTAACAATTACAGCCCGATTTGACACATTTCTCGCTGGAAACGCACTCCCTTGCACAATTTTGCTCCGGTTTGTGTCGTTCTGCACTATATGGGACACAAATAGCACGTTTCCGTCAAGAGTTTGAAGATATCAGCGACGGTTCAACAATTACAGCCCGATTTGACCCATTTCTGGCTGTAAACGCACTTCCTTGCACGATTTTGCTCCGGCTTGTGTCGATCTGCACTATATCGTACCCAAATAGCACATTTCCGTCGAGACTTTGACGATATCAGAGCGGGTTTAACAATTACAGCCCGATTTGACACATTTCTCGCTGAAAGCGCACTCACTTGCACGATTTTGCTCCGGTTTGTGTCGTTCTGACCTATATCGGACCCAAATAGCACATTTCCGTCGAGACTTTGACGATATCAGATCCGGTTTAACAATTACAGCCCGATTTGACCCATTTCTCGCTGAAAACGCACCTCCTTGAACGACTTTGCTCCGGTTTGTGGCGTTCTGCACTATATCGGACCCAAATAGCACATTTCCGTCGAGACTTTGACGATATCAATGACGGTTTAACAATTACAGCCCGATTTGACGCATTTCTCGCTGTAAACGCACTTCCTTGCACGATTTTGCTTCGGTTTGTCTCGTTCTGCACTATATCGGACCCAAATAGCGCATTTCCTTCGAGAGTTTGACGATATCAGTGGTGGTTTAACAATTACCGCCCGATTTCACGCATTTCTCGCTGAAAACGCACTCCCTTGCACGATTTTGCTCCGGTTTGTGTCGTTCTGCACTATATCGTACCCGAATAGCACATTTCCGTCGAGAGTTTGACGATATCAGTGACGGTTTAACAATTACAGCGCGATTTGACGCATTTCTCGCTGAAAACGCACTCCCTTGTACGATTTTGCTCCGGTTTGTGTCGTTCTGACCTACATCGGACCGAAATAGCACATTTCCGTCGAGAGTTTGACGATATCAGCGACGGTTCAACAATTACACCCCGATTTGTCCCATTTCTCGCTGTAAACGCACCTCCTTGAACGACTTTGCTCCGGTTTGTGTTGTTTTGTACTATATCGGACCCAAATAGCACATTTCCGTCGAGACTTTGACGATATCAGCGACGGTTTAACAATTACAGCCCGATTTGACACATTTCTCGCTGAAAACGCACTCCCTTGCACGATTTTGCACCGGTTTGGGTGGTTTTGCACTATTCCGGACCCTAATAGCAGATTTCCGTCGAGAGTATGACGATATCAGTGACGGTTTAAAAATTACAGGCCGATTTGACGCATTTCTCGCTGAAAACGCACTCCCATGTAAGATTTTGCTCCGGTTTGTGTCGTTCTACGCTATATCGCTCCCAGACAGCACATCTCCGTCGGAAGTTTGACGATACCAGTGACGGTTTAACAATTACAGCCCGATTTGACCCATTTCTCGCTGAAAACGCACTCCCTTGCACGATTTTGCTCCGGTTTGTGTCGTTCTGCACTGTATGGGACGCAAATAGCACATTTCCGTCGGGATTTTGACGATATCAGTGACGGTTTAACAATTACAGCTCGAATTGACCCATTTCTCGCTGTAAACGCACTTCCTTGCACGATTTTGCTTCGGTTTGTCTCCTTCTGCACTATATGGGACCCAAATAGGACATTTCCGTCGAGAGTTTGACGATATCAGTGTCGGTTTAACAATTACAGCCTGATTTGACCCATTTCTCGCTGAAAACGAACTCCCTTGCACGATTTTGTTCCGGTTTGTATCTGTCTGCACTGTATCGGACCCAAATAGCTCATTTCCTTCGAGAGTTTAACGATATCAGTGGGGGTTTAACAATTGCAGCCCGAGTTCACGCATTTCTCGCTGAAAACGCACTCCCTTGAATGATTTTACTCCGATTTGTGTCGTTCTGACCTATATCGGACCCAAATAGCACATTTCCGTCGACAGTTGACGATATCAGTGACGGTTCAACATTTACAGCCCGATTTGACCCATTTCTCGCGGAAATCGCAATCCCTTGCACGATTTTGCTCCGGTTTGTGTTGCTCTGCATTATATCGGACCCAGATAGCACATTTCCGTCGAGACTTTGACGATATCAGTGACGGTTTAACAATTACAGCCCGATTTGGCACATTTCTCGCTGGAAACGCACTCCCTTGCACAATTTTGCTCCGGTTTGTGTCGTTCTGCACTATATGGGACACAAATAGCACGTTTCCGTCAAGAGTTTGAAGATATCAGCGACGGTTCAACAATTACAGCCCGATTTGACCCATTTCTGGCTGTAAACGCACTTCCTTGCACGATTTTGCTTCGGTTTGTCTCGTTCTGCACTATATCGGACCCAAATAGGACATTTCCGTCGAGAGTTTGACAATATGAGTGTCGGTTTAACAATTACAGACTGATTGGCCCATTTCTCGCTGAAAACGCACTCCCTTGACGATTTTGCTCCGATTTGTGTCGTTCTGACCGATATCGGACCCAAATAGCACATCTCTGTCGAGAGTTCGACGATATCAGTGACGGTTTAAGAATTACAGCCCGATTTCACGCATTTCTCGCTGAAAACGTACTCCCTGGCACGATTTTGCTCCGGTTTGGGCCGTTTTGCACTACTTCGGAACCAAATAGCACATTTCCGTCGAGAGGTTGATCATATCAGCCACGGTTCAACAATTACAACCCGATTTGTCCCATTTCTCGCTGAAAACGCACTCCCTTGAACGATTTTGCTCCGATTTGTGTCGTTCTGCACTATATCGGACCCAAATAGCACATTTCCGTCGAGAGGTTGACGATATCGGTGGCGGTTGAACAATTACAGCACGATTTGACCCATTTCTCGCTGAAAACGCACTCCATTGCACGATTTGCTCCAGTTTGTGTCGTTTTGCACTATATCGGACACAAATAGCACATTTCCGTCGAGACTTTGACGATATCAGTGACGGTTTACCAATTACAGCCCGATTTGACACATTTCTCGCTGTAAACGCACTTCCTTGCACGATTTTGCTTCGGTTTGTCTCGTGCTGCACTATATCGGACCCAAATAGGACATTTCCGTCGAGAGTTTGACGATATCAGTGGCGGTTTAACAATTACAGCCCGATTTCACGCATTTCTCGCAGAAAACGCACTCCCTTGAACGATTTTGTTCCGGTTTCTGTTGTTCTGACCTATATCAGATCCAGATAGCACATTTCCGTCGAGAGTTTGACGATATCAGTGACGGTTTAACAATTACAGCCCGATTTGACCCATTTCTCGCTGAAAACGCACTCCCTTGCACGATTTTGCTCCGGCTTGGGTCGTTTTGCACTATTTCGGACCCAAATAGCTCATTTCCTTCGAGAGTTTGATGATATCGGTGACGGTTTAACAATTACAGCCCGATTTGGCGCATTTCTCGCTGAAAACGCACTCCCTTGTACGATTTTGCTCCGGTTTGTATCGTTCTGAATTATGTCGGACCCAAATAGCACATTTCCGTCGAGAGGTTGACGATATCTGTGTCGGTTTAACAATGACAGCCCGATTTGACCCATTTCTCGCTGAAAACGCACTCCCTTGTACGATTTTGCTCCGGTTTGTATCGTTCTGCACTATATCGGACCCAAATAGGACATTTCCGTCGAGAGTTTGACGATATCAGTGTCGGTTTAACAATTACAGCCTGATTGGCCCATTTCTCGCTGAAAACGCACTCCCTTGCACGATTTTGTTCCGGTTTGTATCGGTCTGCACTGTATCGGACCCAAATAGCTCATTTCCTTCGAGAGTTTGACGATATCAGTGGCGGTTTAACAATTACAGCCCGATTTCACGCATTTCTCGCTGAAAACGCACTCCCTTGAACGATTTTGCTCCGATTTATGTCGTTCTGCACTATATCGGACCCAAATAGCACATTTCCGTCGAGAGGTAGACGATATCAGTGTCGGTTTAACAATTACAGCCTGATTGGCCCATTTCTCGCTGAAAACGCACTCCCTTGCACGATTTTGTTCCGGTTTGTATCGGTCTGCACTCTATCGGACACAAATAGCTCATTTCCGTCGAGACTTTGACGATATCAGAGCCGGTTTAACAATTACAGCCCGATTTGGCACATTTCTCGCTGAAAACGCACTCCCTTGCACGATTTTGCTCCGGTTTGTGTCGTTCTGCACTATACCGTATCCAAATAGCACATTTCCGTCGAGACTTTGACGATATCAGCGACGGTTCAACAATTACAGCCCGATTTGACCCATTTCTCGCTGAAAGCGCACTCCCTGGCACGATTTGCACCGGTTTGGGTCGTTCTGCACTATATCCGACCTATATAGCACATTTCCGTCGAGAGTTTCACGATATCAGTGACGGTTTAACAATTACAGCCCGATTTGACACATTTCTCGCTGGAAACGCACTCCCTTGCACAATTTTGCTCCGGTTTGTGTCGTTCTGCACTATATGGGACACAAATAGCACATTGCCGTCAAGAGTTTGAAGATATCAGCGACGGTTCAACAATTACAGCCCGATTTGACCCATTCTCGCTGTAAACGCACTTCCTTGCACGATTTTGCTCCGGCTTGTGTCGATCTGCACTATATCGGATCCAAATAGCACATTTCCGTCGAGAGTTTGACGATATCAGTGACGGTTTAACAATCACAGCCCGATTTCACGCATTTCTCGCTGTAAACGCACTTCCTTGCACGATTTTGCTCCGGTTTGTGTCGTTCTGCACTATATCGTACCCAAATAGCACATTTCCGTCGAGAGTTTCACGATATCAGTGACGGTTTAACAATTACAGCCCGATTTGACCCATTTCTCGCTGAAAACGCACTCCCTTGCACGATTTTGTTCCGGTTTGTGTTATTCTGCACTATATCGGACCCAAATAGCACATTTCCGTCGAGACTTTGACGATATCAGCGACGCTTCACCAATTACAGCCCGATTTGTCCCATTTCTCACTGAAAACGCACTCCCTTGCACGAGTTTGCGCCGGTTTGTGCTGTTCTGCACTATATCGGACCCAAATAGCACATTTCCGTCGAGACTTTGACGATTTCAGCGACGGTTCAACAATTACAGCCCGATTTGACCCATTCCTCGCTGAAAACGTACGCCCTTGCACGAATTTGCTCCGGTTTGTGTCGTTCTGCACTATATCGTACCCAAATAGCACATTTCCGTCGAGAGTTTGACGATATCAGTGGCGGTTTAACAATCACAGCCCGATTTGACCCATTTCTCGCTGAAAACGCACTCCCTTGTACGATTTTGCTCCTGTTTGTGTCGTTTTGCACTACTTTGGACCCAAGTAGCACATTCCCGTCGAGAGTTTGACGATGTCAGCGACGGTTCAACAAGTACAGCCCGATTTGGCGCATTCCTCGCTGAAAACGCACTCCCTTGTACGATTTGCTCCGGTTTGTGTCGTTCTGACCTATATCCGACCCAAATAGCACATTTCCGTCGAGACTTTGACGATATCAGTGACGGTTAAACAATTACAGCCCGATTTGTCCCATTTCTCGCTGAAAACGCACTCCGTTGTACAATTTTGCTCCGCAATGTGTCGTTCTACACTACATCGTACCCAAATAGCACATTTCCGTTGACAGTTTGACGATATCAGTGACGGTTTAACAATTACAGCCCTATTTTACGCATTTCTCGCTCAAAACGCACTCCCTTGCACGATTTTGCTCCGGTTTGGGTCACTCTGCACTATATCGGACCCAAAAAGCTCATTTCCTTCGAGAGTTTGACGATATCAGTTACGGTTTAACAATTACAGCCCGATTTGACCCATTCCTCGCTGAAAACATACTCCTTTGCACGATTTTGCTCCGGTTGGTGTCGTTCTGCACTATATCGCACCCAAATAGCACATCTCCGTCGAGACTTTGACGATATCAGTGACCGTTTAACACTTACAGCCCGATTTGACCCATTTCTCGCTGAAAACGCACTCCCTTGTACGATTTTGCTCCGGTTTGTGTCGTTTTGCACTATTTCGGACCCAAATAGCTCATTCCCGTCGAGAGTTTGACGATATCAGTGACGGTTTAACAATTACAGCCTGATTTGGCGCATTTCTCGCTGAAAACGCTCTCCCTTGCACGATTTTGCTCCGGTTTGTGTTGTTCTGCACTATATCGCACCCAAATAGCACATCTCCGTCGAGACTTTGACGATATCAGTGACGGTTCAGCAATTACAGCCCGGTTTGACCCATTTCTCGCTGGAAACGCGCTCCCTTGAACGATTTTGCTCCGGTTTGTGTCGTTTTGCACTATTTTGGAACCAAATAGCACATTTCCGTCGAGAGCTTGACGATATCAGCAACGGTTCAAAAATTACAGCCCGATTTGGCCACATTCTCGCTGAAAACGCACTCCCCTGCACGATTATGCTTCGGTTTGTGTCGTTCTGCACTATATCGTACCCAAATAGCACATTTCCGTCGAGACATTGACGATATCAGGGACGGTCTAACAATTACAGTCCGATTTGACCCATTTCTCACTGAAAACGCACTCCCTTGCACGATTTTGCTCCGGTTTGCGTTGTTCTGCACTATATCGGAACCAAATAGCACATTTCCGTCGAGACATTGACGATATCAGTGACCGTTTAACAATTACAGCCCGATTTGACACATTTCTCGCTGAAAACGCACTCCCTTGTACGATTTTGCTCCGGTTTGTGTCCTTTTGCACTATTTCGGACCCAAATAGCTCATTCCCGTCGAGAGTTTGACGATATCAGTGACGGTTTAACAATTACAGCCTGATTTGGCGCATTTCTCGCTGAAAACGCTCTCCCTTGCACGATTTTGCTCCGGTTTGTGTTGTTCTGCACTATATCGCACCCAAATAGCACATCTCCGTCGAGACTTTGACGATATCAGTGACGGTTTAACAATTACAGCCCGATTTGACCCATTTCTCGCTGAAACCGCACTCCCTTGCACGATTTTGCTCCGGTTTGTGTGGTTCTGCACTATATCGGACACAAATA